>NC_133814.1:27688596-27693596 GCF_043250625.1 Sebastes fasciatus
CAATAAGGACAGTTTACTGGTGACGGCCGAGGACCAGATCCCCATCGTGGAGGTGGACGACTCCTACAGCAGCTCCCTCATGCAAGACTTCCTCTGGTTCACCAAGGTAACCGCCCACCGCCTCCATGTTTACCCAGCATGCAAAGCAGTGCGTGGACTCCTCCTTTACTTATAGACCAGGCTGTAGTCTAAAAGTCAACATTTATTATATAACATGTTTTTATCTAATGAAATATTCAGCTTCAGTCCATATTTGTCGGCGTTTAGCCTTTCAGAAACCAGTTTCACTGCGCTCAATAACTGTTTGTTCTGCTGCTCGCTGCACACAAAGAAAGGGATGCATTGACGAGTTATATTCATTAAATAAAGTTGATTTAATAAAACATCCTCATTTAATCATTGACTCAGATGAATGACTTTATTCAAATCAAAGATTTTGTTCAAGGATTTTACAGATTTATTTTAATGGTGATGACGTCATAAAATAAGACGACAGACATTCAAAGCTTCATTTATAAACCTCAATAGAAGCTTTGAATGTAGCTCTACTTATTATGTTTTATGCTGCAGAAATAATTTCGTCTTGTAGGACGATAAAGATGTGAAGTCAACCGAGAGCAGAATTAGTGGATTCTCTCTTGAAAAGGACCGTTGATGGTATCAGGGACTGAAGTTACTCTGATAGATAACAGAGGAAACGTTAATTGAAGCTGCTCGGTGATGTGTGCAGGTCACATAAAAACAAGTCAACTCTCTGAGTTCAGGACGTTCTAGATGTTGAGTGAGTCTGTGTTTCTACCTGTTCAATAAACAACCTACAGCGTGTTAATCACACCTGTGATGGAGCTGTCAACGTGTTTCTGTCACTTCCTGTCAGTGTTGATCAGAGTGTCTCCTGTTGGCTGTTGGAGTAATCAGGATGATCACGCCACCCCGAACGCCACACTTATAAAAGCTTTACAAGGTTTAATGACTCTCTCTCTGTCTCTCTGTCTCTCTGTCTGTCTCTCTGTGTCTCTGTCTCTCTGTCTGTGTCTCTGCAGCTGTCCTGCATGTGGGAGGACGTCCGGTGGCTGAGACAGAGTATGTCGGTGTCCATGTCGTCGTCCTCCACCCTGCAGGCCCGCCACAAGATGCTCACCGCCGCCGGCCAGCTGCAGGTCAGCATCCAAACACCTACAGGACACGAACGTGACCTGACAGTGACGTCATGCATTGTTTAATTACATTCTATATTAGAGCTGTTATAGAACTTCATTATAGTTTCTATTTTAGGAGAACTCAGCTGACTTGTAACAATATTCACTTAGATAGCTACATACAGTATATATCTATATAAATCCTTTTATTATTGTTATTAAAACCATCCTGTTCTAAAAGTGAGTGTTTCCCGGCTCGTCCTGCAGAACCTCCTGGGGACCCACAACCTGGGCCGGGTCCACTACGAGCCCATCAAGGATCGCCACGGCAACGTGCTGCTGGTGACCATCCGCGACACGGAGAGCCAGCACTCGCTGTTCAGCGGGAAGTGGATGCAGGTGACCAAACTGCAGAGCCAGAGGAAGTCGCTGTCCACGCCGGAGGAGCCGTACGCCCTCGACGTCCTCATCATCACCATACAGGTGAGGGCGGGGACGTCACATCCACTCTCTTCACCTAAAAGATTATTATTATTATATTATTATTAGTAGTAGTAGTAGTATTTATTATTATCATTATTATTATTTATTAGTATTATTATCATTATTATTATTATTTGTTATTATTATCATTATTATTATTATTTATTATTATTATGAATTATTATTATTATTATTATTATACTGTCAGTTTTAGTGTCTATGGACAGCTTAGTTTAGCATTAGGAAACATTGTTTTTATAAGACATTAGTCTTGTTCTGTTTAACAGTGTTTCGTGTCTCTAAATTATTGATTCTCAAATGTTTTAGACTCCTTAAAACCAAACGTCCTCAAACGTTTCTCATTTATGCAAATGTCCTCTTTTATTTAAATTAGGACTGTCAATTGATTAAAACATTATCGCATGATTGTCCATAGTTAATAGTGATTAATCACACATGTTTTATCTGTTCTAAATGAACCTTAAAGGGAGATTAGTCCAGTATTTAATCCTCTTATCAACATGGGAGTGGATAAATATGCTGCTTTATGTAAATGTATGTATATATTTATTATTGTAAATCAATGAACAACACAAAACAATAACAGATATTGTCCAGAAACCCTCACAGGTACTGCATTTAGCATCATTCCTTCAGGTTTTCTAGTTTCATATGATATTAGTATCTTCACTAGCTTTAAAACTGAAGTTGAGTTAATGCGTTATTATCGCGTTATCGTCTCGCTTATAAAAGACAACACAGAAACACAAAAACAACTGACAGTTCAACGTTGGACTCAATAACTCCAGAGCGTTGTAAAAATCCAAAAGTCAACATTTATTGATAAAAAGATAGATGGAATCATTTCTAACATGTTTTTATCTAATGAATTATTCTGCTTCAGTCCATATTTGTTGGCGTTTAGCCTTTCAAACACTACAGTTTCACTGAGGTAAAAACAAAAACAGTTTGAATGCACTGACGAGTTATATTCATTAAAGACAGTTGATTTAATAAAAAAACATTTATTTGGAGAAGCAACTAAAAAGAACATGTAATGCTTATAACAGGGTTTCCCAGGGGGAGTAACAGGGGTTTTGTATTTGTTGGTAGAGGTGTGATCTTTCTGTTGATCCTCCTAACACACACACACACCAGCCTTGATACCGAACATAAATGAGACGAGTCTGTAGTAAAGTTATCTCATTATCATTCAGCTTGTTTTCCCAGCAGACGGTATATTGATGGCCTGGAGCGTCTCACTTATAAAAGACAACACAGAAACACAAAAACAACTGACAGTTCAACGTTGGACTCAATAACTCCAGAGTGTTGTAAAATCAAAAGTCAACATTTATTGATAAAAAGATATATGGAATCATTTCTAACATGTTTTTATCTAATGAATTATCCTGCTTCAGTCCATATCTGCCGGCGTTTAGCCTTTCAAACACTACAGTTTCACAGTTATCTCATTATCATTCAGCTTGTTCTCCCAGTAGACGGTATATTAACGGCCTGGAGCGTCTCACTTATTAAAGACAACACAGACGGACTGACGGTTCAACATCGGTTCTCATGTCGTGTAAACTCTGTGTCTCCGTCCTGCAGGACATCCTGGCGTACCAGCGGCGCAGCACCCACCGGCTGGCCCCGGGACTCTACCTGGGCTACCTGAAGCTCAGCAGCTCCGTAGACCAGATCAGAGTCCTGGTGTCCCAGCGGACCCCCAACATGCTCTGTCACACCCGCGTACGAGACAACGCCAACGTCTCCAGGTAGGAAAACACACAAACACACACTCTGATGTTCTGTAAGAGACGATCAAAGTGATTTGAGTTTAATAATACATGAAGCAGCTCGAGGCTGAAGACGAGTCTGAGTGGGCAGGAAGGGAGTCGTGATGGAGAGATGAAGAGGAGGAGAGGAGGAAGGAACGTTCAGATGATTAGGAGCTGAGGGGAACACAAACTAAATGATGCTTTCGATCACACTCCAGGGAGGAGTGGGACTGGATCCAGACGCTGTCGGCTGCAGATGACAAGAGCGAGGAGGCGGAGTCCAGTGAGGAAAGCCACGCCCCTTTACTGTACTACGAGCTGCAGACGTCCATCAAGTCTCTGCTGAAGCTCCTGAACCTACCTCTGCACCAGGTACACACACACACACACACACACACACACTGATATCAGGAACATGAATTATTAATTACAGCTCATTAAAACCTCAAGTTCATGTTGAACATGAGGACTCGTCTGTTAAAGTGCCTCATTTCCCTCTGAAGATGGGGGTTATGGAGGACAGAACCTGTCAAAATAAAAAATAAATGTTATTAAATTTAGCAAAAAATATTATTAAAAATAATATAGCCATTAATTAATTGATAAAATGTTACTGTTTTAATATTGTTCTTTATTTATTTATCTTTGTATTATTTCTGTTTAATTTTCACTTTTATTTATTTATGTATTTACTTTTATGAAATTTTAAATTTATCTTTTTTATTTATTTATTTTTACATTTATTATTTGTTTAGTTTATATTTATTTTTAAATATATGTATTTATTTATGTATTTATTTATTTATTTCTGCATGATGTTGCCTTCTGATTTCATCCCTTATTTATTTCCCCAAACATGTAATTGTTGTGTGTGTGTGTGTGTGTGTGTGTGTGTGTGTGTGTGTGTGTGTGTGCGTGTGTGTGCGTGTGTGTGTGTGTACAGGCCCGTCACTTCCGCCTCTACAGCCATGAGGTGGTGGAGCTCGGTCACGGCGTCTCCTTCCTGCTGCTGCTGCCGGCGGCCGACGATGTTTGCTCCGCCCCCGGACAGTCCAACCCCTACACCACCCTGTCAGGGTTCCTCCACCTCCCTCTGCAGATGTTCGAGCTCGGTAACAACACACACACACACACACACACACATGTCTAAATTAGTTGTTACTTGTTACTTTACAGATTACAGTTTTTCATCCTCTTCCTGCTAAACAAACTCTTTAAAACGCCTCCTTTTAGAGATACGAGGTTCTCACGGGACATGTGATGGTCGTATAGACCATGATGCATTGCTGCAGATTAAACTATAAAGGAGTTAAAATGCAGCTTCATGCAGCTTCATGCAGCTTCATGCAGCTCCATGCAGTTTCATGCAGCTTCATGCAGCTCCATGCAGCTTCATGCAGCTCCATGCAGCTCCATGCAGCTTCATGCAGCTCCATGCAGTTTCATGCAGCTTCATGCAGCTCCATGCAGCTTCATGCAGCTCCATGCAGCTTCGTGCAGCTTCATGCAGCTTCATGCAGCTCCATGCAGCTCCATGCAGCTTCGTGCAGCTCCATGCAGCTCCATGCAGCTTCGTGCAGCTCCATGCAGCTCCATG
>NC_133814.1:27698596-27730979 GCF_043250625.1 Sebastes fasciatus
TTACGTCACATTTTATCAATTAATTAATGGCTGCATTTATTTTTAATATTATTTTTGCTACATTTAATGACTTATTTATTTATTTGTTTTTTATCTTGGCGGCTTCCGTCCTCCGTAGGCGAGACGCCTACTAAATCTCAGTAATAGTTTGGACTTGTGTGTGACGTGAGCTGATTGGTTGGTTGGATGATTGGTTTAGTTCCATCTCAGCATCGTAACGTTTCTACGTTAATAAAGTTCATAATTAATAAACTCTGCGTGTCGGTCATCACCAGTAGAAGTTTCTGAGTCAGTTCTTCGTCTCCTTGGAGTAAATAAACATCGTAAAGTGTCACATGGACGTCCTCCAGGTTGTAAATGTCTTCATCCCGTCTCTCAGGTACAGCATCTGCCCCCCCACAGACCTCCCCCTCCTCCCCCACTCCCCCTCTCTATCCAAAGACTTCCCTCTGTCCCCCGGCGGTCTGCCTCGCTCTCCGTCCCTGTCCAGGACCCTCCCCACGTCCCCGTCCCTCCCCCTGTCCCCCATGTTCTCCAAAGACCTCCCCCTGTCCCTCCCCCTCTCCCCGGCGCTGTCCGACACCACCGAGACTCTGGAGGGCCTCTCGTTGTCCAAAGAGGGCGTGGTCGCTCCACTGAGGGCCCTCGCCAACCCCCCCGCCAAACGCAAACTGCTGTCCCGTAGCCACCGGGGCCAGTACTTCAGCGGGCCGCAGTGCTGGCTCCGGGGCCACAGCGGGGAGAGCCACACGGGGTCTCTCTCTGAGGGCGTCTACACCAAGCAGCTGGACCCGGACCTGCCTCCGCCCGGGGACGCCACCTACGTCAGCCACGCCTCCTGCGTCCTGGAGAGCCGGAAGGGCCGACACCGGGAGCCGCGGCCTCACGTCCGCAGGATATTCGTGGAACCCTGCAAGGAGCTGTCGCCGGGCCGGGAGAGGAGGCGCTGGGAGGAGGGCGAGGTTACGGAGGAGGTGACGGAGGAGGTGACGGAGGAGGTGAAGGCCGCGGGGGTGTCGGTGGTCGTGGAGGGGGAGGAGCCGCGGGGAGTCGCCGCACAGGACGTTGACTCAGACGACCAAACCAACGCACAGGTCTCAGAGATCCTCAGCAGCACGCTGTAGAGGCGGACAGCAGGTCGGTTCACTTCACTTCACTTCACTTCACTTCACAAGTTTTTACATGTGTATAAAACATGCACAAAACATGAAACATGCAAACAAAACATGCGTACAAAACGTACACAAACATGTGTATAAAATGTGCACAAAACCTGCACAAAACCTGCACAAAACATGAAACATGGAAAAAAAATGTACAAACGTGTACAAAACATGCGTACAAAACTTGCTTACAAAACGTATACAAATGTGTACAAAACGTGTACAAAACATGCATACAAAACGTGTACAAAACGTGTACAAAACATGCATACAAAACGTGTACAAAACATGTTTACGAAACATTTGTACAAAACGTGTACAAAACATGCGTACAATACTTTCCTAGAAACTTATACAAATGTGTACAAAACATGCGTACAGAACATGCATAAAAAACATGCGTACGAAACATGCGTACGAAACATGCGTACAAAACTTGCTTACAAAACGTATACAAATGTGTACAAAACATGCGTACAAAACATGCGTACAAAACATGCATAAAAAAATGCGTACAAAACATGCGTACAAAACATGTGTACAAAATATTTGTAAAAAACCTGTACAAAACATGCGTACAAAACATTGTACAAAACATGCATACAAAACATGCGTACAAACATGTGTTCAAAACATTTGTACAAAACAGGAACGTGTACAAAGAGAGTGTTAAACACTCATTAACTTCAGGTGTTGCTGCTCAGTGGAGCTTTAAAGCGGCCTCTAACCTGAACATCAATATCACCTCTCTATCTCTCTCTCTCTCTCTCTCTCTCTCTCTCTCTCTCTCTCTCTCTCTCTCTCTCTCTCTCTCTCTCTCTCTCTCTCTCTCTCGACCACAGTGACGATTGGCCGGGCCGGTTAATGACGAGCCCCCCCCCCTACCCCGTCTTCACACCTCCGTAGATTGTAAACTAAACTAAAGTTGCTGGTTCAACTCCTCCAAGCCTCGGAGCCTCAGAGCCTCAGAGCCCATGGCATCGACTGTTACCAAGAAAATAACCAATGCAACGAGAAACCAAGAACTCCTTCTTCTCCTTCTTCCTCTTCCTCTTCTTCTTCTTCTTCTTCTTCTTCTCCTTCTCCTTCTTCTTCTTCTCCTCCTCTGACCTGGAACTTTGCACACTTTGACTGTATGTCAACCAAAAACAGAAAAGGTGTTTTGATTGATTTGTTTCCCAGTCTAGTTAAATTCTCTCTGGATTAGATTAGTGGTGGCCCGTCCACAGAGCATGGATTCATGGAGTCATAGATTCATGGAGTCATGGATTCATGGATTCTCCTCTACTTGAAGTGAATGTACAGTTTAGTCTGTTAGTGTGTGTGTGGTTGAGCTGCTCCCGTCGGGTTTTAATGTGGTCAGTTTAAAGAGATTATAAATATATAAATATATATATATGAGCGGCCTCAGTCACTAAAAACACAGACCACTAGAAACCTTAAAGTATTTTTCTAGTACTCCAGTATTTTACTGCGGAGGTGTTGATGAACAGTCAGAGCTGTATTTTGTCAGCATGAAGTAGTTTGTAGCTGTCGTTAGTTTTTGGACTGAAGCTTTGTGTCCGGTTTGTGCCTCTTCCTGGTTCAGCATGATGATGTCAGGGGTCAGGGGTCAGGGGTCGGGGGTTTATACGGAGGCTTTGAGAGGCAGTGAGAAAAAAACTAATTCTGCTGATCCATTTTATACATCTGATCTAAATTATTATCCTGCGACGTAAGAACAGATGAAAAAAGGTTTTACCAGGATGATCTGTTTTTATTGTCAACGTCATTTTTCAAAGTTATTTTTTTTTCATCTTTGAAAACAGGTGATAACTATTTTATTACATTTTTTTATAATTTTCTAAGTGTTTGTTGTTGTAATACTCATTTCAGCCACAAGAGGCTGAAGTGCACCACTACCCCATGTTTTTTATATATTATATATATATATATATATATATATACACACAAGATTTTTCTTGTAAATTTACCACTTTAATATCAGAGAATAATCAAGATTTTTCTTGTAAATTTGTGATTTTTTTCTCGTAAATGTACCACTTTAATATCAAATAATATTCAAGCTTTTTTTTCTCGTAAATTTTGGTTATTTTTTTTCTCGTAAATTTTCCACTTTAATTTCAGAGTTTTTCTCTGAATATTACCCCCTCACCGGCTCCATCGTTTGTTTTTACCTGATATGTCGTGGTTATATATACAGTATGTACTTTGTGTTTAGAGTTAACGGAGAAATTAAAACTCATCTGGAAGAAAACATGAAACATGAACGTGTTCTTAAGTCAGAAACGATCAGACTTAATAAATGGATCATCATAGTTTCACCTCGCCGGCCTCTCAGGGCTGCTGTAGGTTTAGGTCGGGGGGATCGGGGGTGGGGGGGAACAATGTGCACTTTGCCCCTCGGACTCTGACGGTGTTCGTGTCGTTGCTTTCTGTTCCCGTTCCTGTGGTGTTTCCTCGGAGGCTGCCGGTGTGTTTTTTATGTTTGACCTGACATGAAACTCTCCAGATGTTCGGTTATGATGCACGGTCTTTTAAAAGTGTGTTTCTAATGTTTGCACATAGCATTTATGGAATAAAAGCTAATTGAATATATTTGATGCAATTGGGCATTAACTGTGGCAGCTTCGATCGTTAATGACTGTAACAGGTGTTGATGATAAAGACGTATGAAGTATTCATTTACAGGTTGTGTTCTTGTTTGAATGTGTAGCACAGATACTGCAGTAAACAAGTACAACCACAGTATTCTAGTATTTATACCGACACTACCACGTCTGGACTGCAGGAATCCTTCGTTGGTACCGTGAGGTTACAGTTGGATATTAATATGTCGATTTACTTTTTTAACGAGAGCAAAAAGAAAAGATTGATATCAAAAATCATTTCTATACGTTCAGTATATATCAGCCTAGCTTAGCATAAAGAGTGAAAGCAGGTGGAAACAGCTAGCCATGTTTTATCTGGTTTGTTTAATCCGTAAATTAAAATGTGGTTTTAGGGGAGTCAGTTTGGACGGAGCCATGCTAGCTGTTTCCCCCTGCTTCCAGTCTTTATGCTAAGCTAAGCTAACCTCTGTACTGAACACACAGACGTGACGCTGATATCCATCTTCACATCACTCTCACAGAGAAACACAATAACTTTATCTCCCAAAACTATTCCTTTAATATTGTTTTAAAATTGTTTATTCAAAACGACGAAAACAAAACTCAAGTTGTAAAAGCAAACGCCCATTATTCTGAAAATACAAACTCAAACAGAAGCAGATGGCTAATTAATATGCATTGTCATCGGACCTTCCCGTTCCCGAGGTTACGCCTTTTCCGTTTTTATTTAAACCCAAAAACTACTTAGTTATGATTAGGAAAAGATCGCGTTTTGGGTTAAAATAACACGGGAAAAGGCGTAACTTCAGTACGGAAGTTACGTGACAAAAACTACTTAGTTATGTTTAGGAAAAGATCGCGTTTTGGGTTAAAATAACACGGGAAAAGGTGTAACTTCAGTACGGAAGTTACGTGACAAAAACTACTTAGGTTTAGGAAAAGATCGCGTTTTGGGTTAAAATAACATCGGAAAAGGTGTAACTTCAGTACGGAAGTTACGTGACAAAAACTACTTAGTTACAAAAAATACGTTGTTGAAAGTCACGCCATGGTCAGGAAAAACATTGTGGAGGTCCGATGATGTCATTCTGCGTAATAATTAGCCGTGTGCGTCTGTTTGTTGCAGGGAGAGTGTGTCTTTTTAACGGGCTGTTGGCACATTTTTTGTATTATTGGGTTTCAGAATAATGGACGTTATAATAACCAACGACTAGAGATATGAAAAATGAAAACCATGTTTTAATATTCCAGACTCTCCGTGACAAACTTCACGTCTGGTTGGAGGTTTAGTTCAGATTTATAACGTGTATCTGTGCGTTGATGTTTGGACTTCTGAACGTTGGTCCTCAGGAGCAGAGCTCAGCCTGTTAATGTAGAACTGAAGGCTTTTATTCTGAAATGTCGAACCCTACCTGTCGGTCAGGTGTTTCCATCACACACGACTCAGAACTGTTAACTTGTGAGGGCTCCGCTCTGCAGCCCGTAATGTGACTCTCTCTCATGATCTCATATTTATTTCTGTCTTCATGTTTCCAGTTTATATATTTTGTTACCACACAAAGAAGAAAAACTCTTTCTGGATATTTTTGCATCTTTCTGACTCCATACAATGCCACACAGGAACACAGGACGTTTATTTATTCGCAGCAAAAGGACGGTATCTTTTTTTTTTTTTTTTTATGGACTGCATTAATAAAAGAAAAAGGGTTCTTTTCATGCATTTTGGCATTTTGCAACGTGAACTCCTGGATGTCTGGATGTCTGGATGTATCTGAACTGAATAAACAGCCTCATGTTGGATGTCGTGCACGAAAAGCGTCTGAGTTTGTCTTCTGTCGGACGTTGTCGGTTTGATAACGTCTAACACTCTGGTTCTGATATTTCAGCAGTATTGTATGTTACATTATGTATTCACCAATAAGAAGACGACCCGTTTTCATCACCTCATCTTCATCCTCGCCGCCGTCTCTGAGGCATTCTGGGTAGTGAGTCCAGCTCTGCCAATCAGAGCTCCTGCTGCCGGGGAGCGGCGGAGGATGTGGTGAGTTATGGGCATCGTTGTACTTGTACTACTTCAACTGGTATTGTTGTTGTACTTGTTAGTATACTTTTCTTTAACCCTTTGTTTAACATTTTTGTTGTGGTCAGTGTTGTGACCTTAGCTCCTATAACAACTTATAATAACGTGTGTAGCCAAATATATGGAGGACAGAAGCTGCCAAAATATAAAATAAATGAATAAATATGTTATTAAAGGTAGCAGAAATAATATTTAAAATAATTGTAGCCATTAATTAATTGATCAAAATGGGATATAAATTGATATTTCTGTTTTATTGTGCTTCATTATTAGTTTATCTTTGAATTATTATTTACCCTTATTTATTTACTCTCCTGTTTAATTTTCCCTTTTATTTAGTGATGTATTTATTTTTAGAATTTTTTTTGTTATATTTTTTATTTATTTATTCATTTATTTCTGCAGGATTTTCCCTTTGCATTTCACCATTCATTTATTTCCCCAAAGTCAGTTTTTCTGTATTCTTTTCTTTAATCTTCTGTTTAATTTTCCCTTTTATTTATTTATGTATTTATTTTTATTATATTTTAAATTTATTTATTTTTGCATTTATTTTGTTTTCTTTTTTTTTTCTTCTTTTTTTTCATTTTTCTATTTCTGCAAGATTTTCCCTTTGAATTCTTTCCCTAATTTATTTCCCCAAACTTATTTATTTGTATTATATTTTAAATTCATTTATTTATTTTTGCATTTATTTATTTATTTATTTATTTATTTATCCATGATTTCCTCTTTGCATTTCACTCCTTATTTATTTCCCCAAACTTATTTATTTCTGTATTCTTTTCTTTATGCATTTCTGCCTCATTATTTAAACCCACTTTGCCTCGTTTAGTTGCTCTTGTATAATTTCTATTTTTACTTCTATTCTTATTTTAGTTTTGTATACCTTTTTTATTCCTTTTACTCTATTTATCTGTACTTATTCATCGTATCTTAGAGCTGTACTCAGTGGTCAAACAAGTACTCCGATCATTTACTTAAGTAAAAGTATTAATGCTAATACTACAGTGTAGAAATACTCTGTTACTAAGGAATCAAAATATACAATAATCATTTATGAGTTGATTATATTTAGTTTTAATAATCTGATGCTGTCAGGTAAATGTAGTGTAAGTTTAATATTTACCTCTGATATGTGGTGGAGGACAAATACCTCTAACGTGTACTTTCTACAGTACTTGAGTAAATGTACTTTCACTGTGTGCAGGCTGGAGGTCGGAGGGATTCCTGACGTTCTATTGGCTGCTGGACAGAAAGGTTTCTGGTGTCACTTCCTGTCAGCCGGTCCGGAGGCGTTGGAGGAATCTCCCGACTGGCAGCCGAGCCGCGGCGGTCGCAGGACGCCGTGTGGGAGGGTGTGAACCAGCTGGAATCTCACACCACCGCTGGCGAGGAGTTTTCCCGCCTGAGCGCTCAGAAGCATTCAGGGAGCGTCGGTCCAAACCACAGGAACAGGATCGCTGCTGGAGGACTCAGTGAGGATCCATTTATTCAGCTCAGCCTGAGAGCTCAGCACCGACAGGACAGAAACGTTCATCATCACATCATCTGCATGTTCTTTTAATCTGGATTATTAGAACCAGACTAGACCTTTAAACCCAAAACCAACCAACACAGGACGGAACCTGCCAAAATCAAAAATAAATAAATAAATGACTCAATAAATAAATAAATAAAAATGGCATTAAATGTAGCAAAAATTATATTAAAATATAAATCTAGCCATTAATTAACTGATAAAATGTGACATAAATTTATATTTCTGTTTTAATTTGCTTCTTTATTTATTTATCTTTGTATTAATTCCCTTATTTATTTACTCTACTGTTTCATTTTCCCTTTTATTTATTTATGTATTTATTTTTATAATTTATTTATCATATTTATTTATTTATTTATCATATTTATTTTTTCATTTATTTATTTATTTCTGCAAGATTTTCCCTTCGCATTTCACCCCTAATTTACTTCCCCAAAATCAGTTTTTCTGTATTCTTTTATATACTCTTCTGTTTAATTTTCCCTTTTATTTATTTATGTATTTATTTGTATTATATTTTAAATAAATTTATTTATTTTTTTCATTTTTTTTTATTCATTCATTTATTTTTGCATTATTTTATTTTTGCTTTTATTTTTTATTTATCTTTTTATTTCTGCATTTTTCTTTGTATTAATTCCATAATTTATTTATTCTACTGTTTAATTTTCCCTTTTATTTATATATATATAATTTATTTCTTTTTACATTTCTTTTTTATTCATTCATTTATTTTTGCATTTATTTTAATGTGAACACAAAAACACGGATGGTTTACAGATTTTTTATGCGATATTCTTGGGATAATTGTTTAATATTTTTAAGATATTTCTTGGATATTTTTCACAATATTTTTTCACATATTTTACTAATATTTTTTGGACAATTGTCTAATATTTTTTGGATATTTATTGGATACTTTACTAATATCTTTCAGATAATTGCCTAATATATTTTGGGTAGATAAATGTAGAGCAGTAAAAAGTACAATATTTACCTCTGAGATGTCGAAGTAGATACAGTAGCCTACCGTGAATGTGTAGTACAGTGCTACTACTGAGTATATGTACGTGTGTGTGTGTGTGTGTGTGTGAGTGCGTGCGTGCGTGCGTGCGTGCGTGCGTGCGTGCGTTTGCGTGCGTGCGTGCGTGTGTGTGTGCGTGTTGACCTCTCGGCCACCTTGAAGCCTTCTCACCAAATGAAGCGTCCAAATTGCTCCCGTTTGTCTCGACCATCAGAGGAATCACACAAACAACAAACAGCTCGCCGTTTTGTTCCTCTCCGGGGTCACGAACGCTCCGTGGTGCATTCTGGGAGGCCGTTCGAGTCACTGCCAAGATTAAAACCACATTTAAGAGCAGACGGTGGAGTGGACGTCTGGCGTCCCGTCAGAGAGCGCCGGGCCGGATCACCGGCTGGGACATCAAAGCAGAGACTGATTCAGACCATGTGGACACCGTCCGTCCGTCCGTCCGTCTGTCTGTAGTGGAAACACGCCATCTGTCCGTCCGTCCGTCCATCTGTCCGTCTGTCTGTAGTGGAAACACGCCGTCTGCCCGTCTGTCCGTCCGTCTGTCCGTCTGTCCGTCCGTAGTGGAAACACGCCTCTCACGTTCTCTCTCCTGACTCATCGAACATACCGCCGCTCGGTAAGCGCCCCTCCCCTCTAGTGTTACTGTTGGACAGACCGGAGACGCCGTGTTAATCTACGCTCGTTACATGTTTAGGTCCTTTCAAAATAAACAAGAAGTTAGGTTTAGGCAACACAACCACTTAGTTAGGGTTAGGAAACGCTCGTAGTCGACGTTAACTTCAACTCACAGTATATCTATATAACAGTGTAGGGTGGGCTACAGCCTATTTACCTCCAGTTTAGGAGTCTAATTGCCGTCGGCACTAAAGATTTGCTGTACCTCGTTGTTCTAATGTTTTTCTGCAGGAATCTGCTATTTGATCTGCTCCTCCTTCTGAGTTTCTGATGGAGAGGATGAGAGGATGAGAGGATGGAGAGGATGAGAGGATGGAGAGGATGAGAGGATGAGAGGATGGAGAGGATGAGAGGATGGAGAGGATGAGAGGATGGAGAGGATGAGAGGATGAGAGGATGGAGAGGATGGAGAGGATGAGAGGATGAGAGGATGAGAGGATGAGAGGATGGAGAGGATGAGAGGATGGAGAGGATGAGAGGATGGAGAGGATGAGAGGATGGAGAGGATGAGAGGATGGAGAGGATGAGAGGATGAGAGGATGGAGAGGATGAGAGGATGAGAGGATGGAGAGGATGAGAGGATGAGAGGATGGAGAGGATGAGAGGATGGAGAGGATGAGAGGATGAGAGGATGGAGAGGATGAGAGGATGAGAGGATGGAGAGGATGGAGAGGATGAGAGGATGGAGAGGATGAGAGGATGGAGAGGATTGAGAGGATGGAGAGGATGAGAGGATGAGAGGATGGAGAGGATGAGAGGATGGAGAGGATGAGAGGATGGAGAGGATGGAGAGGATGAGAGGATGAGAGGATGGAGAGGATGAGAGGATGAGAGGATGGAGAGGATGAGAGGATGGAGAGGATGAGAGGATGAGAGGATGGAGAGGATGAGAGGATGGAGAGGATGAGAGGATGAGAGGATGGAGAGGATGGAGAGGATGAGAGGATGAGAGGATGGAGAGGATGAGAGGATTGAGAGGATGGAGAGAATGAGAGGATGGAGAGGATGAGAGGATGAGAGGATGAGAGGATGGAGAGGATGAGAGGATGAGAGGATGAGAGGATGGAGAGGATGAGAGGATGAGAGGATGGAGAGAATGAGAGGATGAGAGGATGGAGAGGATGAGAGGATGGAGAGGATGGAGAGAATGAGAGGATGAGAGGATGGAGAGGATGAGAGGATGAGAGGATGGAGAGGATGAGAGGATGGAGAGGATGAGAGGATGGAGAGAATGAGAGGATGAGAGGATGGAGAGGATGAGAGGATGGAGAGGATGAGAGGATTGAGAGGATGAGAGGATGGAGAGGATGAGAGGAGAGGATGAGAGGATGAGAGGATGAGAGGATGGAGAGGATGAGAGGATGGAGAGGATGGAGAGGATGAGAGGATGGAGAGAATGAGAGGATGAGAGGATGGAGAGGATGAGAGGATGGAGAGGATGAGAGGATGAGAGGATGGAGAGGATGAGAGGATGAGAGGATTGAGAGGATGGAGAGGATGAGAGGATGGAGAGGATGAGAGGAGAGGATGAGAGGATGAGAGGATGGAGAGGATGAGAGGATGGAGAGGATGGAGAGGATGAGAGGATGAGAGGATGGAGAGGATGAGAGGATGAGAGGATGGAGAGGATGAGAGGATGAGAGGATGGAGAGGATGGAGAGGATGAGAGGATGAGAGGATTGAGAGGATGAGAGGATGAGAGGATGAGAGGATGGAGAGGATGAGAGGATGGAGAGGATGGAGAGGATGAGAGGATGAGAGGATGGAGAGGATGAGAGGATGAGAGGATGAGAGGATGAGAGGATGGAGAGGATGGAGAGGATGAGAGGATGAGAGGATGAGAGGATGGAGAGGATGAGAGGATGAGAGGATGAGAGGATGAGAGGATGGAGAGGATGGAGAGGATGAGAGGATGAGAGGATGAGAGGATGAGAGGATGGAGAGGATCGTTGAGTATCTGATCTGCTTTCTTTAGAATAAGGTCCCTATCCAGCTGTGCTGCAGACACCTGATCGATCCTAATGATCCCGCCTGCTGTCTTGATCATGAGCTGCATATTACCAAAAGGTGCAAATCAGACGGAAACACAGAACCCTCTTATAACACATTTAAAGAATTCAACGTTCCTCTGTTCTACTTCATCCATTCACTGAGAGGCTTCATCCTCTCACTGAGAGGCTTCATCCCCTCACTGAGAGGCTTCATCCTCTCACTGAGAGGCTTCATCCCCTCACTGAGAGGCTTCATCCCCTCACTGAGAGGCTTCATCCCCTCACTGAGAGGCTTCATCCTCTCACTGAGAGGCTTCATCCCCTCACTGAGAGGCTTCATCTCCTCACTGAGAGGCTTCATCCCCTCAGTGAGAGGCTTCATCCTCTCACTGAGAGGCTTCATCCCCTCACTGAGAGGCTTCATCCCCTCACTGAGAGGCTTCATCCCCTCACTGAGAGGCTTCATCCTCTCACTGAGAGGCTTCATCCTCTCACTGAGAGGCTTCATCTTCTCACTGAGAGGCTTCATCCTCTCACTGAGAGGCTTCATCTCCTCACTGAGAGGCTTCATCTCCTCACTGAGAGGCTTCATCTCCTCACTGAGAGGCTTCATCCCCTCACTGAGAGGCTTCATCCTCTCACTGAGAGGCTTCATCCTCTCACTGAGAGGCTTCATCCTCTCACTGAGAGGCTTCATCTCCTCAGTGAGAGGCTTCATCCTCTCACTGAGAGGCTTCATCTCCTCACTGAGAGGCTTCATCTCCTCACTGAGAGGCTTCATCTCCTCACTGAGAGGCTTCATCCTCTCACTGAGAGGCTTCATCTCCTCACTGAGAGGCTTCATCCCCTCACTGAGAGGCTTCATCCTCTCACTGAGAGGCTTCATCCTCTCACTGAGAGGCTTCATCTCCTCACTGAGAGGCTTCATCCATTCACTGAGAGGCTTCATCCTCTCACTGAGAGGCTTCATCTCCTCACTGAGAGGCTTCATCCTCTCAGTGAGAGGCTTCATCCTCTCACTGAGAGGCTTCATCTCCTCAGTGAGAGGCTTCATCCTCTCACTGAGAGGCTTCATCTCCTCACTGAGAGGCTTCATCCTCTCACTGAGAGGCTTCATCCTCTCACTGAGAGGCTTCATCCTCTCAGTGAGAGGCTTCATCCATTCACTGAGAGGCTTCATCTCCTCACTGAGAGGCTTCATCTCCTCACTGAGAGGCTTCATCCTCTCACTGAGAGGCTTCATCCTCTCACTGAGAGGCTTCATCCTCTCACTGAGAGGATGAAGCCTCTCAGTGAGAGGATGAAGCCTCTCAGTGAGGAGATGAAGCCTCTCACTGAGAGGCTTCATCTCCTCACTGAGAGGCTTCATCTCCTCACTGAGAGGCTTCATCTCCTCACTGAGAGGCTTCATCTCCTCACTGAGAGGCTTCATCCTCTCACTGAGAGGCTTCATCCTCTCACTGAGAGGCTTCATCCATTCACTGAGAGGCTTCATCTCCTCACTGAGAGGCTTCATCCTCTCACTGAGAGGCTTCATCCTCTCACTGAGAGGCTTCATCCTCTCACTGAGAGGCTTCATCCTCTCACTGAGAGGCTTCATCTCCTCACTGAGAGGCTTCATCTCCTCACTGAGAGGCTTCATCTCCTCACTGAGAGGCTTCATCCTCTCACTGAGAGGCTTCATCTCCTCACTGAGAGGCTTCATCCCCTCACTGAGAGGCTTCATCCTCTCACTGAGAGGCTTCATCCTCTCACTGAGAGGCTTCATCTCCTCACTGAGAGGCTTCATCCATTCACTGAGAGGCTTCATCCTCTCACTGAGAGGCTTCATCTCCTCACTGAGAGGCTTCATCCTCTCAGTGAGAGGCTTCATCCTCTCACTGAGAGGCTTCATCTCCTCAGTGAGAGGCTTCATCCTCTCAGTGAGAGGCTTCATCCTCTCACTGAGAGGCTTCATCTCCTCACTGAGAGGCTTCATCCTCTCACTGAGAGGCTTCATCCTCTCACTGAGAGGCTTCATCCTCTCAGTGAGAGGCTTCATCCATTCACTGAGAGGCTTCATCTCCTCACTGAGAGGCTTCATCTCCTCACTGAGAGGCTTCATCCTCTCACTGAGAGGCTTCATCCTCTCACTGAGAGGCTTCATCCTCTCACTGAGAGGCTTCATCCTCTCACTGAGAGGATGAAGCCTCTCAGTGAGAGGATGAAGCCTCTCAGTGAGGAGATGAAGCCTCTCACTGAGAGGCTTCATCTCCTCACTGAGAGGCTTCATCTCCTCACTGAGAGGCTTCATCTCCTCACTGAGAGGCTTCATCCTCTCACTGAGAGGCTTCATCCTCTCACTGAGAGGCTTCATCCATTCACTGAGAGGCTTCATCTCCTCACTGAGAGGCTTCATCCTCTCACTGAGAGGCTTCATCCTCTCACTGAGAGGCTTCATCCTCTCACTGAGAGGCTTCATCTCCTCACTGAGAGGCTTCATCTTCTCACTGAGAGGCTTCATCTCCTCACTGAGAGGCTTCATCTCCTCACTGAGAGGCTTCATCCTCTCACTGAGAGGCTTCATCCTCTCACTGAGAGGCTTCATCCATTCACTGAGAGGCTTCATCTCCTCACTGAGAGGCTTCATCCTCTCACTGAGAGGCTTCATCCTCTCACTGAGAGGCTTCATCCTCTCACTGAGAGGCTTCATCCTCTCACTGAGAGGCTTCATCCTCTCACTGAGAGGCTTCATCTCCTCACTGAGAGGCTTCATCCTCTCACTGAGAGGCTTCATCCTCTCACTGAGAGGCTTCATCCATTCACTGAGAGGCTTCATCTCCTCACTGAGAGGCTTCATCCTCTCACTGAGAGGCTTCATCCTCTCACTGAGAGGCTTCATCCTCTCACTGAGAGGCTTCATCCTCTCACTGAGAGGCTTCATCCTCTCACTGAGAGGCTTCATCTCCTCACTGAGAGGCTTCATCCTCTCACTGAGAGGCTTCATCCTCTCACTGAGAGGCTTCATCCATTCACTGGCTTCATCCTCTCACTGAGAGGCTTCATCCTCTCACTGAGAGGCTTCATCCTCTCACTGAGAGGCTTCATCCTCTCACTGAGAGGCTTCATCCTCTCACTGAGAGGCTTCATCTCCTCACTGAGAGGCTTCATCCATTCACTGAGAGGCTTCATCTCCTCACTGAGAGGCTTCATCCTCTCACTGAGAGGCTTCATCCTCTCACTGAGAGGCTTCATCCTCTCACTGAGAGGCTTCATCCTCTCACTGAGAGGCTTCATCCTCTCACTGAGAGGCTTCATCCATTCACTGAGAGGCTTCATCTCCTCACTGAGAGGCTTCATCCTCTCACTGAGAGGCTTCATCCTCTCACTGAGAGGCTTCATCCTCTCACTGAGAGGCTTCATCTCCTCACTGAGAGGCTTCATCCTCTCACTGAGAGGCTTCATCCTCTCACTGAGAGGCTTCATCTGAGCTCCACTGGATAAAACTGGTCTGATCGGTCTCTAGAGGACCCGGGTCCTCCCCCCCTCTCTGAGGAGGTCTGGTTCCTCCTCCGGTGCGTCTCTGCTGGACTTGGAGAACTTTCCCTCAGACGCTCCGCGGGGCGCGTCCTGGAGGATCACAACCTGTTTGCATTGAGACCAGGACCGGGTCTCCTGGAGCCGGTCTCATGGATAACCCGGGTTGGTTCTGGACCGTGCTCGTGCTCGTGCTCGTGGTGTCTCAGTGCGCGTGCCAGCAGACCCACTACCTGGTCCGTCCCGTCCCCAGCGACACCCTGCCGGTCCTGGACCTGCAGGAGGATCCGGACCCGCTGCTTGACCCGCAGGACCAGGACCTGAACCAGACGGAGCTCCGCAGCCTGCTGGGGGGGTTTGACCCGCTGTCCATGTCCCTGTCCCCTCCGGAGGACTCGGGGACCACAGAGGACCTGGAGGACTCCGGACCGGGACCAACCCCCAGAGACCTCCTCCGGGTCCTGGAGCTCCGGGTCCTGGAGTCTGAGGTCCAGCCCGGTCCCGGTCCCGGTCCCGGTAGGAGGCTGCTGCGGCGGCTGCAGGTTCTGCTCCGGTCCGGTACCGGGTCCGGTACCGGGTCCTGGACCGGCTGCGCGCTGCGGGAGTCCTGGACCGACCTGGGGATCCGGTTCTGGCCTCGCTACCTGAAGGTGGGCAGCTGCTCCAGGATCAGGTCCTGCTCGGTCCCTGAGGGGATGTTCTGCAGACCCAGCAGGTCCCGGTACCGGACCGTGCTGCGCTGGAGCTGCACGAGGAGGAGGAGAGGGGGGAGGGGGGGTCTGAAGGGTCTGAAGGGTCTGAGGTGTAACTGGATCCGGATCCACTACCCGGTCATCACCCAGTGCACCTGCTCCTGCAGAGACACCTGAACGGGTCTATTACTGTATTACTGTTGTTGTTAATGTTGTTGTTGTTGTTGTTGTTGTTATTGTTGTTATTGTTATTGTTGTTGTTGTTGTTGTTGTTGTTGTTATTGTTGTTATTGTTGTTGTTGTTGTTGTTGTTAATGTTAATGTTGTTGTTGTTGTTGTTAATGTTGTTGTTATTGTTGTTGTTGTTGTTATTGTTGTTGTTGTTAATGTTGTTGTTGTTGTTAATGTTGTTGTTGTTGTTGTTGTTAATGTTGTTGTTGTTGTTGTTGTTGTTGTTAATGTTGTTGTTGTTGTTGTTAATGTTGTTGTTGTTGTTGTTGTTGTTATTGTTGTTGTTGTTGTTGTTGTTGTTGTTAATGTTGTTGTTGTTGTTGTTGTTGTTGTTGTTGTAATAGATATGGACCAGGACCTCTGAGGAGACAGAAACAACAACACAGTGAAGACATTAATCTTTATTTCAAACATCTTCTCTGTTAAATATTAATAACAGAACCCGGCGGCTCCAGGTCCAACATGTCCATCACATGTCCATCACATGTCCATCACATGTCCATCACATGTCCATCACATGTCCATCAGGTGTTCCGGACGGACACCTGATGGACATGTTATTGTTTTATTTCATTTGATTAGATGAACTTTGTCTAAACAGGAAGGTCAGTATTATGAATATAATAACTGTATCTTGTTTATATTTATATTGAAGAGATTAAAATCAATTTATGGAGAAAATATGAAGAGTTGTGATTGAAAATGTTTTTGTTTTATTTTGATATTCTCGTGTGATGTCCCGTTTGACTTCCTGTCTTTGTGATTGTCTGCTGATTGGTTCCACCTGTCTTTGTCTCATCGTCCTGCTCACCTGCTGGATTCACTCCGTTTCGCTCCTCGGGACACTTCTTCTGCCGTGATTTCACTTCCTACTTTATTTCTGGTGACCTCGTGACCCCTGGACCTCGTGACCTTGTAGCCTTGTGACCTTGTGACCTTGTTGTCTCGTGACCTTGTGACCTTGTGACCTTGTGACCTTGTAGCCTTGTGACCTTGTGACCTTGTTGTCTCGTGACCTTGTAGCCTTGTGACCTTGTGACCTTGTGACCTTGTAGCCTCGTGACCTTGTGACCTTGTAGCCTCGTGACCTTGTAGCCTTGTGACCTTGTGACCTTGTGACCTCGTGACCTTGTGGATTTACTGTCACCTGCCTGCCGGACCAGCTGCAGTTTGTACAACGTAAGACTTTCTGTTACTAAATCACTGGATCCTCATCTGAGATATACTGTATTTACACACAGGTACACAAGTATCAGTACACACAGGTACACAAGTATCAGTACACACAGGTACACAAGTATCAGTACACACAGGTACACAGGTATCAGTACACACAGGTACACAAGTATCAGTACACACAGGTACACAAGTATCAGTACACACAGGTACACAAGTATCAGTACACAGGTACACAGGTATCAGTACACACAGGTACACAAGTATCAGTACACACAGGTACACAGGTATCAGTACACACAGGTACACAAGTATCAGTACACACAGGTACACAGGTATCAGTACACACAGGTACACAGATATCAGTACACACAGGTACACAGGTATCAGTACACACAGGTACACAAGTATCAGTACACACAGGTACACAAGTATCAGTACACACAGGTACACAGGTATCAGTACACACAGGTACACAAGTATCAGTACACACAGGTACACAGGTATCAGTACACACAGGTACACAAGTATCAGTACACACAGGTACACAGGTATCAGTACACACAGGTACACAAGTATCAGTACACACAGGTACACAGATATCAGTACACACAGGTACACAAGTATCAGTACACACAGGTACACAGGTATCAGTACACACAGATACACAAGTATCAGTACACACAGGTACACAGGTATCAGTACACACAGGTACACAGGTATCAGTACACACAGGTACACAGGTATCAGTACACACAGGTACACAGGTATCAGTACACACAGGTACACAGGTATCAGTACACACAGGTACACAGGTAGAAGTACACACAGGTACACAGGTATCAGTACACAGGTACACAGGTAGAAGTACACACAGGTACACAGGTATCAGTACACACAGGTACACAGGTAGAAGTACACACAGGTACACAGGTATCAGTACACAGGTACACAGTTATCAGTACATACAGGTACACAGGTATAAGAACACACAGGTACACAGGTATCAGTACACACAGGTACACAGGTATAAGAACACACAGGTACACAGGTATCAGTACACAGGTACACAGTTATCAGTACACAGGTACACAGTTATCAGTACATACAGGTACACAGGTATAAGAACACACAGATACACAGGTATCAGTACACACAGGTATACAGGTAGAAGTACACACAGGTACACAGGTATCAGTACACAGGTACACAGGTAGAAGTACACACAGGTACACAGGTATCAGTACACACAGGTACACAGGTAGAAGTACACACAGGTACACAGGTATCAGTACACAGGTACACAGTTATCAGTACATACAGGTACACAGGTATAAGAACACACAGGTACACAGGTATCAGTACACACAGGTACACAGGTATAAGAACACACAGGTACACAGGTATCAGTACACAGGTACACAGTTATCAGTACATACAGGTACACAGGTATAAGAACACACAGGTACACAGGTATCAGTACACAGGTACACAGGTATAAGAACACACAGGTACACAGGTATAAGAACACACAGGTACACAGGTATCAGTACACAGGTACACAGGTATAAGAACACACAGGTACACAGGTATCAGTACACAGGTACACAGTTATCAGTACATACAGGTACACAGGTATAAGAACACACAGGTACACAGGTATCAGTACACAGGTACACAGGTATAAGAACACACAGGTACACAGGTATAAGAACACACAGGTACACAGGTATCAGTACACAGGTACACAGGTATAAGAACACACAGGTACACAGGTATCAGTACACAGGTACACAGTTATCAGTACACACAGGTACACAGGTATAAGTAGGACCTTGTGTTAACAGGTGAGGGGAGTAGGAGGTGAGTGGGAGGATTCGGATGTCTCACTGAGACGTTTCCAGGTTTTCACTCAGCTGTTAGGAGACAGACGACGTCAACAGACAGACAGGTCAGACTGCTGCCAACACACACACGCACTCATAAACACACACACAAACACACGCACAAGCACACGCACACACACACACACACACACACACACACACACACTCCTGCTTGTAACAGAGTATTTCTACACTGTGGTATTACTACTAAAACTACCTAAGTATAAGATCTGAATACTTCTTCTACCACTGAAAGACAAATACACATCATGTAGAATATATATCTATATATAGATATATAAACTGGAAAAACAAAGTTGTTAACTTGTGTTTGGTGGATTATTTCTCTGTTGTATCAATGCTAATGGTGATGCTAATGCTAATGGTCATTGTATTCTACATGGTTGGAAAGCCTGTTTATTTACCTTCACAATGTTGTCACACTTGTAAAGATCATGCATTTGTGGGATGAGCAGCACAGCTGATGATGTGTGGAGCGCCCAAGAAACATGTTCCAAAATGCTCCGTCAATGGTAAACAGTGTATTCTCCTGTTGGTGTTGACTCTTGTTTTGAGTTGTTTGGTGGATGATTGAACTCTCTATCAGTAACAAGGAACAAACAAGACATATTGATTGATTGAATCCACCGTCAGGAGCCTCAGTAGAGGTGGAAGATCCATATGCAGCCACAACAGCCTGGCACCTCCTCCTCATGCTGGTCACCAACCTGGTCACACGTTGCTGTGGGATGGCGTTCCATTCCTCAACCAGGATTGGTTGCAGGTCAGCCAGCGTGGTTGTGTTGGTCACTCTAACACGTACAGCACGCCCAAGCTGATCCCACAAGTGTTGAATTGGGTTGAGGTCTGGACTCTTGGAGGCCGTTCCATTCTCTCTACTCCCACATTGTGGAGGTAGTCTGTGATAACCCTGGCTCTGTGGGGGGGGGGCGTTGTTTCTTGGAGGATGAAGTTAGGTCCCAGATTGTGGAGATATGGGATCACCACTGGCTGCAGAATCTCATCCTGATATCTCCCTGCATTGAGATGGCCTTCAATGATGACAAGCCTTGTTTTACCAGTGAGGGAGATGCCCCCCCCCCACACCATGACACTGCCCCCACCAAAAGCTGTTACTCCATCGGTTCAACAATCAGCATAGCGTTCTCCACGTCGTCTCCATACTTTGACCTGCCATCCGACTTTGGCAGACAGAACCTGGACTCATCACTGAACATGACATTCCCCCACATGTTCAGGTTCCATTGTCTGTGTTGGAGACACCAGCGCCAACGGGCCTGACGGTGAAGGGCAGTCATTGCAGGCTTCCTGGTAGCCTTATGAGAATACACTGTTTACCATTGACGGAGCATTTTGGCAAATTGTTCTTGGGCGCTCCCCACATCATCAGCTGTGCTGCTCATCCCACAAATGCATGATCCTTACAAGTGTGACATCATTGTGAAGGTCAATAAACAGGCTTTCCAACGATGTAAAATACAATGACCATTAACATTGATACAACAGAGAAATAATCCACCAAACACAAGTTTAACTACTTTGTTTTTCCAGTATATATATCTATTACTTAATAGATGCATGCAGCCAGCAGGAGGCAGCAGAGCGTCTCTGTCCGTCACTCAGCCTCATTAAAATAAATGAGTGGTGTCAGTGTGACAACATGTGAAGAAGGTGTGTGTGTTGTTTCTGACTGAAGAACTACACAAAGTACATGAAACTGAGTCAGTGTGTGTGTGTGTGTGTGTGTGTGTGTGATCACACTGCCCCACACTGTTCACACCTTGTGTATACATACCAGTGTGCAGGCAGCAGCTTCTGTCACTCACACTCACTCACACACACACACGATGAGTTGTGTTTGAGTTGCTGTAACTAAGAACATTTACAGTGTTTTCTTAGTTTATCTTCATATCTCAGACACCAGCGTTGTTATTAATATCACAGTTATTACAGGTAATAATATTAACAGGTAATATTAGTGATGATAATAACAATATTCTTAATTTATGTCTTGCTGCATTGGGATTAAATTACTGGTAAATGTTTATATCAAACACTTTTGATTTGTTTATTTTTTTGCTTTCTGTTATTATGAAGACATATTTATTAATTAACTAAATCTGTTTATTAATCTGTTAACTCAGATTATCTGTTTGTTTGCTGACTTGATCAATATGTTCACTCTGTTTATTCATTTAATCATTTATGGAGTTTATCAATTTATTTTTGTGGTTTATTAATTGTTTTATCAAATCTATTAACTAAACTTTAATTATTCTGATATGTATTTCTTTCTCTGGTTTATTCACCTCTTTTCTCATTTTTTTTTATCTATTCTTTCCGATTCACTTAATTATTCACAGATTATTAATCTGTTGGCTCGGTTTATTAATCCATTTGTGCGGTTTGCCCGTCAGCAAAATTAATAAATAGATTTAATAGGAAGTATAAACCTGGGACAGAAAGTCATGAACAGAAGATGTAACGGAGGAATAATCAGGACGATTCACCAAAACCATAAATTACAAAAACAAGTGGAGGATTAGATTATAAATGATGAAGACTGTAAATCCATACAGAGACGCCTGCTGGTGAAGATGTGAACAGCAGTCACAACAAAAAACAACCTGCATGATGGGAAATAATTCAATTTCAACGAACCCAAAAAATGATCTGTGGATTATTGTGAGGATCTTGAGGTTATATTAAATATCGTTTTTTTAAATGCTCCCCCATAAATCCGTTCCCGTCCACTGAGCTGACGTGGAAGATGTGAATCCCCACATTTAGGTACTTTATACTTTATTTCAAATACCTTGAAAATGGCAGAGAGGCACACAGGCTACAAGAATGTGAAGCTAGTCAGCCAATATGAGCACCAGATAGATATCAGTCATCACATGAAAACAAAAACAAGAACAAAAAAAACATATTTACAGATATAAATTAACACATATTAAAACTCCAAAAGACACTGTGACGGCAGAAATGTATTAAAATGGTATAAAACTGGTAAATATAAGTGATAATGGAATGTCAGCTTACATTTATACTGTGCGTAGTGCAAGGAATACTGTCAATAATACAAATGAAGAATTCACATTCATAACAGCTTTGGTCCAAAGAGAACTGAAGGACGATGACAGAAACCCGGATGGATGAAACGGTACCGATCACAGACGGACTTCACTCGGTTTTTTTTTGTAGTTTTTGAATATTTCGTTTTAACATGCTGCCCTGGATGAAGCCACATATTTAGTTTGGATACAGGTCCGACAAGCACAACATGTCCTACTCAAACTGAAACCATCACAAGCAGCTGGACGCTGGCAGTGGGCTCGCTGGGCTCGCTGGGCTCGCTGGGCTCGGTGGTCTGGGAGGAACCTGAGGCACTGGAGAGGTGGTGTCGTACATCCATCTGTAGTCCTTAAACCCCGTTTACACATATATATATATATATATATACACACCTTCTAATAAAACACAGTCTGCTTCATGATTCATCAATAACCTCATCAATAATTACTCTGATTATTCAATTATTCAACTGCACCTTCATGGTCTTCATCATTGGATATAGCCGTGTTATCACGTCACTAAATGTTCCACACGGAACATTTCCACGGCGGAAATGAAGTTGTCAATGTACCGTAGACGAGAGGAGAGAATGAACCTTCAACAAACCAAACTCCATTCAAAGAAGTTACAATTTAACACCGTCTAATTCTCCTCAGGAAGGTTTCTGATTTATCTAAACTCTGACTTTCATTTCTTTAGTTTTCACTTTTTAGTTCTAAACTAAACGTTCTCAGCGTCAGAATACAAGTGTGTGGATTATTCTGAGCAACAGGGACTTTATTCCTGTTAAAGGATCTTGAGGTTATAATCAATATTACTGTTTAAGTGCACCACTAAACACTAGAGCTCGTTGAGCTCCACTGAGCTGAGGTGAAGCAGCAGAGAGCGAACACTACGACAGTATCTGCCTGTAGACTCCACACGGAGAGAACGGTACAATCTGAAGTGGTGTACTCTGAAGACAAATCATTTGTTAACTATCTCAGGCCTGCACTGTGACGGCAGGATGATGGATGATGACCTTAGACCTTTGACCTTTCCTTCTCCGGACACAGACTGTGTTTTACTATCAGGTGTGAACGGGGTCTAAACATCAGGCTTCCTACGTTGTTTCAACAAATACTTTGACCAGTTTCAGTTTGATCTCTCCACTACAGATTACTGAACGCACAGAGACGGTATCGTCTGTTCGGACACAACAGGAAGTTCCCAGCGGCGCCGGGAACGCCGGGATCGCAGGAACCCTGAGATCTGTCGAAACAGGAAGTGTTGTAGTTCAGCTCGGCGTCATCAGTGATTCCGTGTATTGAAGAATCCCACGCTGGTCGGCGACTCCTTCACCGTCACCGTGATGAAGTTGGCGGTGACGTCGGTGACGAACACGTGCTCCAGGAGGCTCCGGGCCGGCCGCCAGTCCGTCTCCGTGTCGGACTCCGTGGCGTCGTTGCCGAGGCTTGGCCTGCTGTTGTTTGGATACAGCGCGGCGTCGTGCTCCGATTCGCTGCTGCTGGTCTCGTCCGAGTCGCCGGTACTGAGCTCGTTCAGGCTGCGGTTCTGAGAGGCGAGCCCGTGTTTCCTCTCCTCGTGCCTCCCGCCGCCGTTCCCTCGAGCGGAGCCGCTCCCTGTCATCTTCTTAGTCTCTGCTAACCTCCCCTGCTCTGCACCGCCGCAGCCGCCACCTGCAGAGCGCTGCCCGCCGGCTGATGTTCGAGTCTCTTTGACACCGCCCGCTCCTCCTTTTACAACAACGCCGCCGCTCCGTAAGCTGGACCTGGACGCCGCCGCTCCGGCGTTGTTCCCCTGAAGGCTGCTGCCAGCCGGCGGCTTGCTGACGCTCTGCAGGTTGAGAGCTCGGAGGTTGAGCGCCTGGTTGGCTCGGTCTCGAGGCGTGGGCGAGGACGACGCTTTGGAGAGGTTCTGCTGCTTGTGTTGAACCAACCCGGCGCCGTCCTGCCTCCTCTGGCTCGGCGGCGTGCGCTGCACCGCCGCCTGGCCTCCAGCGAAGCCGCTGTGCAAACCCAACGAACCGCCGCCTTGTTTCAGAGCCGACACCTTGTAGCCGTCTCCTCTGCCGGTCTCTGAGATGGAGCGCTTCAGATCGGACAGAGAGTTCTTACTTTGCGTGGACGGACCGGTTTTGCTGTAGGAGGAGGACGGAGACATGGAGCGGCTGGTCCAGATGCAGCTGAGGGATCCCGGTTTGGAGGCGGCGGTCTGGGAGAAGGAGCTGGCAGAGGCGGCCTCCTCTCTGGAGGACCTGCTCATCCCGGTGTAGGTGAAGCTGGCCGGCTGCAGAGGCTTCTTCACGCCGGGTCGGGGGTCCTCCCTGGGCGGTCTGAGCACCTGGTGGTGGCGTGGTGGATGAGGAGGAGGTGGAGGAGGTGGAGGAGGAGGAGGAGGAGGAGGTGAAGGAGGAGGAGGCGGTCTGCTCTTGGCTTGTCGTAACGCCCTCAGGTCCGGATGGAGCGGCTTCCTCCCGCGCTTCTTCTTGCAGGGCAGATCGGGTTTGGCGAGAACAATCTGAGGCCTCTTCTGGGGGACGGGGTGGACGCGAGGACCGGGCTTCGCCTTCTTCGTGTGGTCTTCATCCTCTGAGGAAGAGGAGGAGGGGGACGACGAGAGGCCGGAGGAAGAGGAGGACGAGGAGCGGCTGTCTTTAGTGGCGGCTGGTGCCGGCTGCTGAGAGGAAGAACATGAGTCAGACTGGTGAAGTTGTGATTGTTGTGAACACGTGAGACGCTGGAGAGAAGAAGACTTACCAGAATCTTCCGCGGTCGTCCTCTCGGCCTCTTCCCTTTCTTCTGGAACAGCAGCTCCCTCTCTTGTTCTCTGGCAAACATTTACACAGAAAGACACACAGATTGAGTTCCAGAGTCTGGCTCCACGTCTAACACAGTTTCCTGCTTGTTGCTTTAGTAGATCCTCAGACTCAAAGGTTCATTACTGAAGGCCAGGAGATGTGGCTGAAAGCTCTGGAACATGTCCAGTGAGTGGACCATGGGCTAAAAGTTAAAGGGCGGGTCCATCTGGGAGTAGATATATACTGTATATATATATATCTACTCCCAGTTACCACGTTAAACCAACTCACCTCTTGTGGAAAGCTGCCAGCAGCCGCGGGTCCAGAATATTCTCCTCTGGCTCCCAACTGTTGTGCCTGAAAACATCAGAAAACATCAGAAAACGTTAAAGAAAACGTTTCCTGCAGTAAGGTATCTGAGTACTGGTTCCACCAGCTGCTCAGAGGATGTTTGATGAAGATGTTTACTGGTGTCAGACTGGTTTGGGACCATATAGCTGCAGGACTAATGTAAATATGAAGATTTCAGTCATTTTTTAAGCAAAAATCTAAAATATTCTCACGTTCCAGTTTCTACATCGGGCAGCTCTTCTGCTTTTCTTTGTTTTCTATTGTTGTAAACTGAATATTTTTAAGACATCTGAAGACTTTGACATGAATTGAAATGAATCCAGAAAATAATCGTCAGACTGATGCACGGTGTCAGACTGGTGCACGGTGTCAGACTGGTGCACGGTGTCAGACTGGTGCACGGTGTCAGACTGGTGCACGGTGTCAGACCGGTTTGTGAGCGTAACAGCTGCAGGATTAATGTAAATATTTAAGCCCTTTTATGATGTGCATGAAGATTTCAGTCATTTTTTAAGCAAAACTCTGAGTACTTGTTCCACCAGCTGCACACATGATGTTTGATGGTGATGTTTACTGGTGTCAGACTGGTTTGGGACCATAATAATTATATATTATATATATATATTTAATGATGTGTATGATGCTGTAATAATAACAGATGAATGTAATGTTTTCTGGGTGCAGGTGCTGCACATCAGCCTGCAGGTGCTGCACATCAGCCTGCAGCTGGTAGATCTGGTGTATATTTTGGTGTGAAAGGCTCAGAGAAGCCAGTAAATGGATCAGAACTGTGTTCTGCAGCTCAGTGAGTCCATCAGTCAGTGTGTGACAGATGAACCTGCTGGAGTTAGATACTGAACCCTCCAGCAGAGAGGAGCAGAGGGAGCAGCTCTCATTGTTTGTTTGGGCCGTTTCTCCACAGTTAGCTACCGTTAGCATCGTTAGCATCAGGAGGCTAGGCTAGGTGTTAGCATTAGCATTAGCATTAGCGGTACTCACTTGGAGGACCATCCTCTCCACTTCACCAGATACTCGAACCTTCCCTGTGAAAGAGGAACACAGAGGATCAGAACCGGTCCCGGTACCGGACCCGACCCCGCTGGACCCGGTACCGCCGGTTCTCTTACCTTTCTGGGCCGTTTGCTGAGGATACACTCCGCATCAAATACCTGGCCGACTGTGACCCCCTCCATCACTACAGCAGCCGCTCCGAGCCAGCGACGAAACCCTCCGAGCCGCTCCGAAACTCTCCGAACATCTACGAACCAGCGACGAGCTGTTCCGAGCCCCTCCGATCACTACAGCAGCCTGTCCGAGCCCCTCCGAGCTTCTCCGAGCCCCTCCGAGCCAGCGACGAGCCGCTCCAAAACCTTCCGAAACCCTCCGAACCAGCGACGAGCCCCTCCGAGGCCCTCCGATCACTACAGCAGCCTGTCCGAGCCCCTCCGAGCTTCTCCGAGCCCCTCCGAGCTTCTCCGAGCCCCTCCGAGCCAGCGACGAGCCGCTCCAAAACCTTCCGAAACCCTCCGAACCAGCGACGAGCCCCTCCGAGCCCCTCCGATCACTACAGCAGCCCCTCCGAGCCCCTCCGAGCCAGCGACTGGCAACACGCTTTAGGACCCGCCGTGACCACCGTAGACCCTCTCCATAACGTCAACACATAATAAACACTATAATAACCATATTATTTATAATAAATACTGTTATAATAACCATATTATTTATAATAAATACTGCTATAATAACCATATTATTTATAATAAATACTGTTATAATAACCATATTATTTATAATAAATACTGCTATAATAACCATATTATTTATAATAAATACTGTTATAATAACCATATTATTTATAATAAATACTGTTATAATAACCATGTTATTAATAATATATAATGTTATAATAACCATATTATTAATAATAATAGTAATAAACGCTATAATAACCATATTTTTAATAATAAATACTGTTATAATAACCATATTATTTATAATAAATACTGCTATAATAACCATATTATTTATAATAAATACTGCTATAATAACCATATTATTTATAATAAATACTGTTATAATAACCATATTATTTATACTAAATACTGCTATAATAACCATATTATTTATAATAAATACTGTTATAATAACCATATTATTTATAATAAATACTGCTATAATAACCATATTATTTATAATAAATACTGTTATAATAACCATATTATTTATAATAAATACTGTTATAATAACCATATTATTTATAATAAATACTGCTATAATAACCATATTATTTATACTAAATACTGCTATAATAACCATATTATTTATAATAAATACTGTTATAATAACCATATTATTTATAATAAATACTGTTATAATAACCATATTATTTATAATAAATACTGTTATAATAACCATATTATTTATAATAAATACTGTTATAATAACCATATTATTTATACTAAATACTGCTATAATAACCATATTATTTATAATAAATACTGTTATAATAACCATATTATTTATACTAAATACTGCTATAATAACCATATTATTTATAATAAATACTGTTATAATAACCATATTATTTATAATAAATACTGCTATAATAACCATATTATTTATAATAAATACTGTTATAATAACCATGTTATTAATAATAAATAATGTTATAATAACCATGTTATTAATAATATATAATGTTATAATAACCATATTATTAATAATAATAGTAATAAACGCTATAATAACCATATTTTTAATAATAAATACTGTTATAATAACCATATTATTTATAATAAATACTGTTATAATAATCATGTTATTAATAATAAATTATGTTATAATTACCATATTATTAATAAACACACTATAATAACCATATTATTAATAATAAATACAAATAAAATACTAAACAAATTATAATAGTAATAATAATAATAATAATAATAATAATAATAATCATAAACACCTTAAAAAAGAAAGAGTAAAATACATTTGATTTAAGAATTTTATTTTATTTTAATTTAATTTATTTTATTTAATTTAATTTTATTTAATTTATTATTTTATTTATTATTTTATTTATTATTTTATTTTATTTTATTTATTTTATCTTGTTTTATTTTTTATTTTATTTTATTTTATTTTACAGACTAAGGTAAACCACAGTAGATCCCGTTCTAATGTGTGCGTGTGGAACCTGCGTCTGAAAGGGGAGGATATTCCGTGTTGCACCAGTGTTATGTATGTTTCTTCCGGTCCTGTTGGGTAACCTGTGTGTGTGGTTCTCTGGTTCTCTGGTTCTCTGAGTGACAGCAGAGTTCTTCTTCTTTCAAGGTAATAGCATGTTAAATATGATTGTTATTGAATGTAACAACTGGTCGAGTTGATATAAATGTATCTAAACATGAACTTCCTGTCTGTTTGTCCTGATCACAGTTTAATAACCTTCCTCACATGATTACTAAAATAACTCCAGACCTCGTTTAAAAACTAAAGAAATGAAGATTGTTCTTGGTTTTTAGAAACGGACATTCATCCTACAACAGAACTGATGACATGTAGAGACTCTTCAGGGTTCGCTGGTGAATTCGGCTTAAATGTGATCCACAGAAACCTCATTAAAACCACCGTAATTATAATTATAGTGCCTCTCTACTGGCCGCCTCTGAGAGGGTGATTCATGTTATTAACTCACTTTAAACTAAAGAGTTGCTGCTTAGACTATTAATCAAATGCCGAATTGAAGAGTGACCTTTTCTAAGTTGGGTAAAGTATTTAATCATATTAAAACAGGTTTATTACATATGTTAGTAAGAAATGAAGCGTTAAAATGTTACTTTTTTTAATGGAGTTTGGTCAGTATAATATATTGGATGGGTTTATTGAACATAGAAAATAAGTTTTGAAAGTAGAGCTGCAACGGTTTATTGATTTATTGATTAGTTGATCAGAGTAATCAGTTTTGATAATTAATTAATCATTTAGGTCATTTTTCAAGCAAAAATAAGAAACATTTGATGGTTCCAGGTTCTTAAATGTGTTTGATAGACCACAATGAAGATTAACCAATAAAGAAAATAATAAAAATCAGTTTTTTCTAATGACATTAACCAGTGTTTGTATTTATATATATTATATTTGATGTGTAATTCCGTGTCTCAGAGCTGACTGCTGTTGTCCTCCGTCCAGGTGAGTTTGTCTCAGGTGTGGACTGACTGTCTTCAGGTACGAGCCATGCTGCTCCCCCTCCTGCTGCGTCCGTCCCTCTGCTGCCCTCAGGCCTCCGTGTTGTTATCGCGATGTGTCCGGACGCTCCGGTGCGACGCCTCGCGGACGCTGCTGCACTCCCAGGCTGAGCACTTCCTGCGACGGCGGCTCCCCCCGCGCCTCCACGCGCAGAGCCGAGGCGCCAAGAGCCGAGGCAGGAAGTCCAAGAGCCAGGAGGAGGAGTGGAAATCCCGGAACAAGACGGTGCTGACGTACATCGCCGCCGCCGGGGTGGGGATGATCGGTCTGTCGTACGCCTCGGTGCCGCTCTACAGGCTGTACTGCCAGGTGAGGAGACACTTCCTGTTTCCTGGTGGCGGCGTTAACCTCCACACTCCACTTCCTGTGTGACCTTCTTGTTTTTCTGTTCTAGGCGTCGGGGCTCGGCGGCGCGGCGGTGGCGGGCCACGACACAGAGCAGGTGGAGACGATGAAGCCGGTGAAGGAACGCGTCCTGAAGATCTCCTTCAACGCGGACACGCACGCCAGCCTGCAGTGGAACTTCAGACCGCAGCAGAGCGAGATCTATGTGAGAACGACTTCCTGTTTATTAACGATTTATTCACACACCTCCTTCCTCCCTCTGACAGCGGACCAGTTCTGGTTCTGACCCCTGCCGGTCTGGACCCAGGTCAGGTTCATCTCTAACGTGTGTGTGTGTGTGTGTGTGTGCATGCGTGCAGGTGGTTCCGGGTGAGACGGCGTTGGCTTTCTACAGAGCAAAGAACCCCACGAATAAACCCATCATCGGCATCTCCACCTACAACGTGGTGCCCTTCGACGCGGGCCAGTACTTCAACAAGATCCAGGTAGTCTGATCCTCCAGAGTCCAAATGACCACGTGACCCTGAACGCATCAGAACGATGACTATAATCTCTCTCCGCAGTGTTTCTGCTTCGAGGAGCAGCGTCTGAACCCTCACGAGGAGGTGGACATGCCCGTCTTCTTCTACATCGACCCGGAGTTCGACGAGGACCCCCGGATGGCCCGCGTGGACACCATCACCCTGTCCTACACCTTCTTCGAGGCCAAGGAGGGTCAGACGCTCCCGCTGCCCGGATACAGCTACAACTGATCCGTCTGCAGCCGGAGGATCCACCGAGTACTGGACCAGGACCCGGATTCTGGTTCAGAGTTCAGTCCGAAGCAAAATCACAATCCAAGACTCTCTGCTTTTATTCTGGAAATCTGACTTTTACACTGAAAATCCAAACAGGAAAAAGATCCACCAGAAGAGATTCAGGAAAATAAATTATTATTATTATTATTATTATTATCATTAATAATAATAATAATAATAATAATAATAATATTTACAGATTTTGAGAATTAAGTCAAAATATTTCAAGATAAGCAAGATTATAATATTTTTCAAAAGAAAACTCAAAGATTTTAATACGAGGTGAGAGCAGTCAGATAAGCACCTTATTATTATTATTATTATTATTATTATAATAATAATAATAATATTTAGAGATTTTTAGAATTAAGTCAAAATATTTCAAGAAAATGTTAAAATATTTTAAAGAAAAAAGTCAAAGATGATGGAGTATAATTTGAGGTGAGAGCAGACAGATGTTCACCAATAAGCATATTATTATTATTATTATTATTATTATTATTAGAGCTATATGATATTAAAATATAGTGAAACATGATGTAAGACTCGATAACTGGATGGATTTTGAAGCGATCAACATCATGTGAGAATAACAACATTTTGCTCATTTTATTCTGATTTTCTTGATAAGTTACTATTTTTTTCTAAATATAATATAATATATAATATTAGAGATTTATTTTCCTGATTCTCAGATTAAAGCAGATTTCAGTCATTGAAAAGTCCTGAATCCAGTTCTGAGTCAGAACCGGTGAGTTCCTCCGGAAGTCCGTCGGCTGATCTTTAAACTTTTCTAAGAAAAGAGGATCGGAACAGAAACTCAGAAACTCAGAAACTCAGAAACTCAGAAACTCAGAAACTCAGAAACTCAGAGGCTGAACTTTTCCTTCGTGTCGCTGAAAGACCTCCGACTGTTTGTTCGTGTTCTGACGCCTGAGAGACTGTGTGTATATAAATAAATGAGATAATAATTATTACAGCAGGTGATTGTTCACAAACCTGAAGATGAAATCAATAAATGATGACTGAATCTGGACTCAATGAGTCGACTTTAAAACCAGCTAAACAACACAAAGAGACAGAGATTCCACCCAAACCGGTAAGCTGTGAGACCTGATGATGTGCAGCGTAAGAGAACGACACATTTAGGTTGTTTTTTTTATTTTTACGAGCTCTGATTTCTAACTTCATGATGGAAAAATGTTGTTTTTCGTCATATATTTTTTGTTTCTCCAAAATATATTCATGAAAAAGGGCTCAAGTGGTTCAAACATCTTTCTCCTTCTTTCCTTCTTTTATTTTATTTTTATTCTAGTTATTTTATTTATATTTTTGGATCGTCTCACAGGTGTAACTGTTTTATTTCCTTTCAGCGTCGCATCAAAACACCTCAGTCCATTAGTTAAAAATAATGTTCACAAATATCATTTAGAAATAAGGTGACTCGTATTTTTGTCACCATTTTCATGAATTTATTTTGGAGAAACAAGCAGTTATTTATTGACTGAATAGTTTCTGAGCCTCGTGTTGGACACCAGGGGGCAGCAGAGGGATGAAACCTGGAGATCTAAATCAACTTAACTCATTACTATTACACAGTAATGAGTATAAAAAATAATATTGAGTTTAAGATGAAAAAATAATTTAAATTAACACATTTTGTTCCATTTCAAATACTAATTTAAGATCAGTATTTAATTTTTTTTTAAACTGTACATGTGAGATTATTTTGAAAATATGATTATGGCAACAGAGATGATCTGTTATGCTTTGCAGCGTCAGGACCGGGCTCTAGGTTGCCATAGCAACTTGGAGGATGGACCAATTAGAGGGAGGGCTCGACTCTCCTCCTCCTCCTCCTCTCCTCCTCATCGTCATCCTCATCCTCCTCTCATCCTCCTCTTCCTCCTCCTCTCCTCCTCTTCCTCTTCCTCCTCCTCCTCCCTCCATCCCCAATCCACGACACCACCGCCGCTGGAGCCTGGAGGCGGAGGGAGGAGGAGCAGGGAGGAGGAGAGAGAGAGAGAGGAGGAGGAGGAGGAGGAAGAGGAGGAGGAGGAGAGAGAGAGAGGAGGAGGAGGAGGAGGAGGAAGAGGAGGAGAGAGAGAGAGAGGAGGAGGAAGAGGAGGAGGAGGAGAGAGAGAG
>NC_133814.1:27731179-27773679 GCF_043250625.1 Sebastes fasciatus
GGAGAGGAGAGGAGGAAAGGAGGAGAGCAGGAGAGGAGAGGAGAGGAGGAAAGGAGGAGAGCAGGAGAGGAGAGGAGGAAAGGAGGAGAGCAGGAGAGGAGAGGAGGAAAGGAGGAGAGCAGGAGAGGAGAGGAGGAAAGGAGGAGAGCAGGAGAGGAGAGGAGGAAAGGAGGAGAGGAGACGTTGTAGGAAGCGACTATTGGAACGGCCCCCTGGCTGCTGCGACTATTGGAACGGCCCCCTGGCTGCTGCTGTTTGGCTGAACATCCGTGTCATGAGAGCAGCTGATGGATCAGAACCAATGAGCTGCAGCCTCCAGAGTCACGAGGTCTGAGAGGATCTGGATCAGTCCAGACCACCAGACCCTTTATAGCCCTCTCTCTCTCTCTGTCCGGAGCTCTCCGTCGCATCCTCTCCTCTTCTCTCCGGTACCGACCCGACCCACCATGTCTGGATCCTCAGTGACCGGCAGCAGCTCAGCAGAACGAACCGGATACATCACCCGGATCCAGAACTTCAGCGCCTGTCACCGGCTACACAGGTAAGACCTTTACACCTGGGGTGCATGCCAAAGCTCTTAATTGCATGTGTGCTTTTAGCTGACGTGTGTCTCCTCACTGTGTTGATGATGCTCGGCCTCATCTGAAGCTGTTAACGAGACATCTCTGATTCTTACTAACAAACACGCCCTTTAATAACCTTTCATAACCTTTAATAACCTTTAATTACCTTTCATAACCTTTAATAACCTTTAATAACCTTTAATACCTTTCATAACCTTTCATAACCTTTCATAACCTTTCATAACCTTTAATAACCTTTAATAACCTTTAATAACCTTTCATAACCTTTCATAACCTTTAATAACCTTTAAACCTTTAATAACCTTTCATAACCTTTCATAACCTTTAATAACCTTTAATAACCTTTAATAACCTTTAATAACCTTTCATAACCTTTCATAACCTTTCATAACCTTTAATAACCTTTAATAACCTTTAATAACCTTTCATAACCTTTCATAACCTTTAATAACCTTTCATAACCTTTAATAACCTTTAATAACCTTTAATAACCTTTCATAACCTTTCATAACCTTTCATAACCTTTCATAACCTTTCATAACCTTTAATAACCTTTCATAACCTTTCATAACCTTTCATAACCTTTAATAACCTTTCATAACCTTTCATAACCTTTCATAACCTTTCATAACCTTTCATAACCTTTAATAACCTTTCATAACCTTTCATAACCTTTAATAACCTTTAATAACCTTAATAACCTTTAATAACCTTTAATAACCTTTAATAACCTTTAATAACCTTTAATAACCTTTCATAACCTTTCATAACCTTTCATAACCTTTAATAACCTTTCATAACCTTTCATAACCTTTAATAACCTTTAATAACCTTTAATAACCTTTCATAACCTTTAATAACCTTTCATAACCTTTCATAACCTTTCATAACCTTTAATAACCTTTAATAACCTTTAATAACCTTTAATAACCTTTAATAACCTTTAATAACCTTTAATTACCTTTAATAACCTTTAATAACCTTTAATAACCTTTAATTACCTTTAATACCTTAATAACCTTTAATAACCTTTAATTACCTTTAATTACCTTTCATAACCTTTAATAACCTTTAATAACCTTTAATAACCTTTAATAACCTTTAATAACCTTTCATAACCTTTAATAACCTTTAATAACCTTTAATAACCTTTAATAACCTTTCATAACCTTTCATAACCTTTCATAACCTTTAATAACCTTTAATTACCTTTAATTACCTTTAATAACCTTTAATAACCTTTAATTACCTTTAATTACCTTTCATAACCTTTAATAACCTTTAATAACCTTTAATAACCTTTAATAACCTTTAATACCTTTCATAACCTTTAATAACCTTTAATAACCTTTCATAACCTTTAATAACCTTTCATAACCTTTCATAACCTTTAATAACCTTTAATTACCTTTAATAACCTTTAATAACCTTTAATTACCTTTAATTACCTTTAATAACCTTTAATAACCTTTAATTACCTTTAATTACCTTTCATAACCTTTAATAACCTTTAATAACCTTTAATAACCTTTAATAACCTTTAATAACCTTTAATAACCTTTCATAACCTTTAATAACCTTTAATAACCTTTAATAACCTTTCATAACCTTTCATAACCTTTAATAACCTTTAATTACCTTTAATAACCTTTAATAACCTTTAATAACCTTTAATAACCTTAATAACCTTTAATTACCTTTAATTACCTTTAATAACCTTTAATAACCTTTAATAACCTTTAATAACATTTCATAACCTTTCATAACCTTTAATAACCTTTAATAACCTTTCATAACCTTTCATAACCTTTAATAACATTTCATAACCTTTCATAACCTTTAATAACCTTTAATAACCTTTAATAACATTTCATAACCTTTCATAACCTTTAATAACCTTTAATAACCTTTCATAACCTTTCATAACCTTTAATAACCTTTAATAACCTTTAATTACCTTTAATACCTTTAATAACCTTTAATAACCTTTAATAACCTTTAATAACATTTCATAACCTTTCATAACCTTTAATAACCTTTAATAACCTTTAATAACCTTTCATAACCTTTCATAACCTTTCATAACCTTTCATAACCTTTCATTACCTTTAATAACCTTTAATAACCTTTAATAACCTTTAATAACCTTTAATAACCTTTAATAACCTTTCATAACCTTTAATAACCTTTCATAACCTTTCATAACCTTTCATAACCTTTAATAACCTTTCATAACCTTTAATAACCTTTCATAACCTTTCATAACCTTTCATAACCTTTCATAACCTTTCATAACCTTTCATTACCTTTAATAACCTTTAATAACCTTTAATAACCTTTAATAACCTTTAATAACCTTTAATAACCTTTCATAACCTTTATAACCTTTAATAACCTTTAATAACCTTTAATAACCTTTCATAACCTTTCATAACCTTTAATAACCTTTAATAACCTTTCATAACCTTTAATAACCTTTAATAACCTTTAATAACCTTTCATAACCTTTAATAACCTTTCATAACCTTTCATAACCTTTAATAACCTTTAATTACCTTTAATAACCTTTAATAACCTTTAATAACCTTTCATAACCTTTCATAACCTTTAATAACCTTTAATAACCTTTAATTACCTTTAATAACCTTTAATAACCTTTAATAACCTTTAATAACCTTTAATAACCTTTAATAACCTTTCATAACCTTTAATAACCTTTAATAACCTTTAATTACCTTTAATAACCTTTAATAACCTTTCATAACCTTTAATAACCTTTAATAACCTTTAATAACCTTTAATTACCTTTAATTACCTTTAATAACCTTTCATAACCTTTAATTACCTTTAATAACCTTTAATAACCTTTCATAACCTTTAATAACCTTTCATAACCTTTAATAACCTTTAATAACCTTTCATAAACCTTTAATAACCTTTAATTACCTTTAATAACCTTTAATAACCTTTAATAACCTTTCATAACCTTTAATAACCTTTCATAACCTTTAATAACCTTTAATAACCTTTAATAACCTTTAATTACCTTTAATTACCTTTCATAACCTTTAATAACCTTTAATAACCTTTCATAACCTTTCATAACCTTTCATAACCTTTAATAACCTTTCATAACCTTTAATAACCTTTAATAACCTTTAATTACCTTTAATAACCTTTAATAACCTTTAATAACCTTTCATAACCTTTAATAACCTTTAATAACCTTTAATTACCTTTAATAACCTTTAATAACCTTTAATAACCTTTAATAACCTTTAATAACCTTTAATTACCTTTAATTACCTTTAATAACCTTTCATAACCTTTAATTACCTTTAATAACCTTTAATAACCTTTCATAACCTTTAATAACCTTTCATAACCTTTAATAACCTTTAATAACCTTTCATAACCTTTAATAACCTTTAATTACCTTTAATAACCTTTCATAACCTTTAATAACCTTTAATAACCTTTCATAACCTTTAATAACCTTTCATAACCTTTAATAACCTTTAATAACCTTTAATAACCTTTAATTACCTTTAATTACCTTTCATAACCTTTAATAACCTTTAATAACCTTTCATAACCTTTCATAACCTTTCATAACCTTTCATAACCTTTCATAACCTTTAATAACCTTTCATAACCTTTAATAACCTTTCATAACCTTTAATAACCTTTAATAACCTTTAATAACCTTTCATAACCTTTAATAACCTTTTATAACCTTTCATAACCTTTAATAACCTTTCATAACCTTTAATAACCTTTCATAACCTTTAATAACCTTTAATAACCTTTAATAACCTTTCATAACCTTTAATAACCTTTCATAACCTTTCATAACCTTTCATAACCTTTAATAACCTTTCATAACCTTTAATAACCTTTAATAACCTTTAATAACCTTTAATAACCTTTAATTACCTTTCATAACCTTTCATAACCTTTAATAACCTTTAATAACCTTTAATTACCTTTCATAACCTTTAATAACCTTTCATAACCTTTAATAACCTTTCATAACCTTTCATAACCTTTAATAACCTTTCATAACCTTTAATAACCTTTAATAACCTTTAATAACCTTTAATAACCTTTAATTACCTTTCATAACCTTTAATAACCTTTCATAACCTTTAATAACCTTTCATAACCTTTCATAACCTTTAATAACCTTTCATAACCTTTAATAACCTTTCATAACCTTTCATAACCTTTAATAACCTTTCATAACCTTTAATAACCTTTCATTACCTTTCATAACCTTTAATAACCTTTAATTACCTTTCATTACCTTTCATAACCTTTAATAACCTTTCATAACCTTTAATAACCTTTAATAACCTTTAATAACCTTTCATAACCTTTAATAACCTTTCATAACCTTTAATAACCTTTCATAACCTTTCATAACCTTTAATAACCTTTCATAACCTTTCATAACCTTTAATAACCTTTAATAACCTTTAATAACCTTTCATAACCTTTAATAACCTTTCATAACCTTTAATAACCTTTCATAACCTTTAATAACCTTTCATAACCTTTCATAACCTTTCATAACCTTTAATAACCTTTCATAACCTTTAATAACCTTTAATAACCTTTAATAACCTTTCATAACCTTTCATAACCTTTAATAACCTTTCATAACCTTTAATAACCTTTAATAACCTTTAATTACCTTTCATAACCTTTCATTACCTTTAATAACCTTTCATAACCTTTAATAACCTTTCATAACCTTTCATAACCTTTAATAACCTTTCATAACCTTTAATAACCTTTAATAACCTTTAATAACCTTTAATTACCTTTAATAACCTTTAATAACCTTTAATAACCTTTCATAACCTTTCATAACCTTTAATAACCTTTCATAACCTTTAATAACCTTTAATAACCTTTCATAACCTTTCATAACCTTTAATAACCTTTCATAACCTTTCATAACCTTTCATAACCTTTCATAACCTTTCATAACCTTTCATAACCTTTAATAACCTTTCATAACCTTTCATAACCTTTCATAACCTTTCATAACCTTTAATTACCTTTCATAACCTTTCATAACCTTTAATAACCTTTCATAACCTTTAATAACCTTTAATAACCTTTCATAACCTTTAATAACCTTTAATAACCTTTCATAACCTTTCATAACCTTTAATAACCTTTAATAACCTTTAATAACCTTTAATAACCTTTCATAACCTTTAATAACCTTTCATAACCTTTAATAACCTTTAATAACCTTTCATAACCTTTCATAACCTTTAATAACCTTTCATAACCTTTCATAACCTTTAATAACCTTTAATAACCTTTAATAACCTTTAATAACCTTTAATAACCTTTAATAACCTTTAATTACCTTTAATAACCTTTAATAACCTTTCATAACCTTTCATAACCTTTAATAACCTTTCATAACCTTTCATAACCTTTCATAACCTTTAATAACCTTTCATAACCTTTCATAACCTTTAATAACCTTTCATAACCTTTAATAACCTTTCATAACCTTTCATAACCTTTAATAACCTTTCATAACCTTTCATAACCTTTCATAACCTTTAATAACCTTTCATAACCTTTAATAACCTTTCATAACCTTTAATAACCTTTCATAACCTTTAATAACCTTTAATAACCTTTCATAACCTTTCATAACCTTTCATTACCTTTAATAACCTTTAATAACCTTTAATAACCTTTAATAACCTTTCATAACCTTTCATAACCTTTCATAACCTTTAATAACCTTTCATAACCTTTAATAACCTTTAATAACCTTTCATAACCTTTCATAACCTTTCATAACCTTTAATAACCTTTCATAACCTTTCATAACCTTTCATTACCTTTAATAACCTTTAATAACCTTTAATAACCTTTCATAACCTTTCATAACCTTTCATAACCTTTCATAACCTTTAATAACCTTTAATAACCTTTCATAACCTTTCATAACCTTTCATAACCTTTCATAACCTTTCATAACCTTTAATAACCTTTCATAACCTTTCATAACCTTTCATAACCTTTCATAACCTTTAATAACCTTTAATAACCTTTAATAACCTTTCATAACCTTTAATAACCTTTCATAACCTTTCATAACCTTTCATAACCTTTCATAACCTTTAATAAATAATACCTGTTGGTTTCTTCTTTCTAGTGTTCATCTGAGTGATGAGGACAATAAACGAGTTTATGGAAAATGCAACAACCCCAACGGCCACGGACACAACTACAACGGTACTGTATATACTACTACTATACTACTACTATACTACTATATATACTACTATATATAGTACTACAACGGTACTGTAGTACTACCACTATACTACTATATATACTACTGTATATACTACTATATATATTATACTACTACATATATTATACTATATATACTACTATATATACTACTACATATATTATACTACTACATATACTACTGTATATACTACTATATATACTACTACATATATTATACTACTACATATACTACTGTATATACTACTATATATATTATACTACTACAAATATTATACTATATATACTACTATATATACTACTACATATATTATACTACTACATATACTACTGTATATACTACTATATATACTACTACATATATTATACTACTGTATATACTACTACATATATTATACTATATATACTACTACATATATTATACTACTGTATATACTACTACATATATTATACTATATATACTACTATTGAAGGAACTGGCCTTCTACCTCCAAGAGGTCAAGGCCCAGTTACGTGTTGGTTAATCTTGTATGACAAAGAGATTTTCCAAACAGATGAGTTAAAGCATAATAATACAATTTATTCCGAACAATCAATGTTGCATAAGTAAAATAAAAGAGTTTACAGATATCTGGATCCAGTCAACATGTCCCTGACAACATACAGTGCATGGGTCAGTTCGTGAAGTCTGAACCCCGAGCTATCCCTGATCCAGCCTATTCATGGTTTACACAATATTAATATTCATGAGCTTATGGCACGTGATGTTTCTGCTGCATGTCTTCTTCGTTATCTCCTTCTGACTCCTTCCTCTTCTTGACCTTGCAAAAGAAGAACAGCACCTGCCTCCTCCCTTTCCTCACAATCACTCCATTCGTAACAAATCCAACAGTCAGGTTATTGTAAGCACTTTTGTACATAATAAATCCAACAGACCCCCTTTTGAACTTAACTAAGTTCACCTACAGATAATGTTACATACAGATATATTAATTATAAGCATAGATAATGTTACGTACAGATATATTAATTATAAGCATAGATAATGTTACGTACAGATATATTTATTATAAGCATAGATAATGTTACATACAGATATATTAATTATAAGCATAGATAATGTTACGTACAGATATATTAATTATAAGCATAGATAATGTTACATACAGATATATTTATTATAAGCATAGATAATGTTACGTACAGATATATTAATTATAAGCATAGATAATGTTACATACAGATATATTAATTATAAGCATAGATAATGTTACGTACAGATATATTAATTATAAGCATAGATAATGTTACGTACAGATATATTAATTATAAGCATAGATAATGTTACGTACAGATATATTTATTATAAGCATAGATAATGTTACATACAGATATATTAATTATAAGCATAGATAATGTTACATACAGATATATTAATTATAAGCATAGATAATGTTACGTACAGATATATTAATTATAAGCATAGATAATGTTACGTACAGATATATTTATTATAAGCATAGATAATGTTACGTACAGATATATTAATTATAAGCATAGATAATGTTACATACAGATATATTAATTATAAGCATAGATAATGTTACGTACAGATATATTAATTATAAGCATAGATAATGTTACGTACAGATGTATTAATTATAAGCATAGATAATGTTACGTACAGATATATTAATTATAAGCATAGATAATGTTACGTACAGATATATTTATTATAAGCATAGATAATGTTACGTACAGATATATTAATTATAAGCATAGATAATGTTACATACAGATATATTAATTATAAGCATAGATAATGTTACGTACAGATATATTAATTATAAGCATAGATAATGTTACATACAGATATATTAATTATAAGCATAGATAATGTTACGTACAGATATATTTATTATAAGCATAGATAATGTTACGTACAGATGTATTAATTATAAGCATAGATAATGTTACGTACAGATGTATTAATTATAAGCATAGATAATGTTACGTACAGATATATTAATTATAAGCATAGATAATGTTACGTACAGATATATTTATTATAAGCATAGATAATGTTACGTACAGATATATTAATTATAAGCATAGATAATGTTACATACAGATATATTAATTATAAGCATAGATAATGTTACGTACAGATATATTAATTATAAGCATAGATAATGTTACGTACAGATATATTTATTATAAGCATAGATAATGTTACGTACAGATATATTAATTATAAGCATCATCACACAACCTCTTCAGGATCAACATCTTCACTATCCCCCACCATTTCCAGGAGACCCTGTCTCTCAGCTTGGAACATGGCCATCTGATAAGAAGGAGGTGCATCCGGATGCTTTCGTTGCACAGCAGAAATAATCACACGCTCAGTGAGGTGGCGAATACATGGAATACAGCAACAACCGCATAATACTAAGCATGCACACACAGTAAGGATTGAGGAGAATAGAGATACCACCATGGACTTCCATTTCCCAAAGGTACGGTCTAACCAGTCGTTAATGGGGCTGTTGATACCTGAGTCATCGTGCATGGATTCAGACAGCGTCCGGAGCCCCTCTAGCGCCTTAGTTACAGTCCCGTCCGGCGCTGTATTGTTAGGGATGAAAATACAACATGAGTCTTGGAACATTGAGCATACACCGCCTTTCTCTGCCAGCAGCATATCTAATGCCATTCTATTTTGGATCACCATCAGTGACGTAGGAGCCATTTGTTCAGCTAGTCCGGCAATTGCATCACGGGTTAGATTAGTCAAACGGAGAACATTATAGTGGATGTAGTTAATGCGGTCAACATTTTTGTTAGGAGTGATAGGGATCAGAGCACTTATTACAGGTATGTTTTCAAAGCCTGCAGCTATTTGGTCAGCTAGTTTATATTCATTAGGGGAGCTACCTCACTACATCATTCTTTATAATCTTGGTTTCGCCTTCCCCCCCTTGTAGCCCACACCTTCCACCCTGCTTCTGAGTGAAAGCATTGTCTATTGTTAAAGAGTTACTTGTGATTAGCTATTTTTAGCAGAGTGCAGAGGCGAGGATGATAAGTAATGTATCTAAACTAGTAGTCTGTGCTGTCCCAGGTTATTCAGATTTATCTGAGTACACAAATTCTACACAAGGGTCATGGTATTTTCTCTCACATTCCCTCCTTTTATCATGAATAACTAAAATGGTAACTGATACATGATGAATTGCATTAAGATAGTAATATGAAATGAAAACATTAAACATATATGATATATATAATATTAAAACATTATAGCTGAAAACATTTAAAATACATGACAAATCACATTAAGAAAGTTTGTACAGAAGAACGAGGACAAGAGAGGTAAACACAAATGCTACAGCAAACGCCACTAGCAGTTTGCCGCACTGCATGATGCTTCTAGTTTGTTTTCCTGCGCGCAACTGAAAAACTTTTATCCGGGTGGTCCTATTTTATACTGGTTTGGGAAAGGAAGTGAAACTTCTCTCTGGTGGATTCTCCCCACCCCTGGTTCCTCTTTTTATCTATTTTAAAGCAACAAGTTTTAATACAATGTGATATATAATGTTTTTCAAAAACCACCTAGATGAGTCCACCTAAACAACCATGTTAGCCTGATTTAACTGTAAATACAGGCAAGACCTTGTAACCTTCTTTCCCTTATGTGTATCTCATCACAGTCACAGTTTATACAGTATGTGAAAAATAAAAAATTATACGTGACCCTCTTTTCACGTAGCCTGGGCTCCTTGTGGGGCTGCCTCCTCTGCTTCAGGTCCTGTCCTGCTGCTGGAGCACTGTGTTAGGTGCCACCAGTTGAGTCCTTTTCCTGCAAGCTGCACAGCTGTTGCAGTTCTGGCCAGAACCTTGTGTGGGCCTGTCCAACGTGGCTCCGACCACTTCCTCTTTAACACCTTCAACCAAAGGTGTTCCGGGGGTCCGGGGTCAGGTCCTGGAACGTCCTCTGTGACAGGTGTGACAGGTTTGTCACCTGTATAGGAGAGAGCTGACACAAGAGCATTAACCTTCAAATAGTATGGTCTGTAACCGAGGTCAGGAAGGGGAGAGGGGTTTTGGGATGGCCCTGGGAAAGGTCGGCCACACGTAAGCTCAAATGGTGTGAGTCCTGTTATTGTGGATGATACACAGTGCCAAATTTGTGTTGTAGTCCCAGAGCCTTTTCAACAGATTGCAGGTCTTTATTTTTGAAATGTGAACCATTATCTGACCTGATCAATTTAGGAAACCCATGTTTCGGAATGTACTCATTCACCAGACATTTAATGACTGATTTTGCGTCCTCTTTTCCCGTAGGGTAGGCCTCCACCCAACGTGAAAATGCGTCCACAATTACTAGGAGGAATCTTTTCCCCCCAGCCCTTACTCCCATATCTGTGAAATCCATAAAGATTTCCTGTCCCGGGGCAGTGGGAGAAGGATGTTTTCCTGCCCTAGGAGTGATGGTAGGTCTGATGTTACATGTACTACATACGTCACACTTAGTCAAGAAGTCAGTTATAGTAGCATGTTTCCGGGGAATCCACCAGTGGCGGAGATCTCGTAACATCTGTTTGTGGCTTTTATGGTCAAGTCCATGAGTCTGAGTCAGTATTGAGGACATCCAACAGGGGGGCATAACTATTTGATCTCCGTTATACCATATACCATCAAACTGTTCTATAGCTCCCTTATCTTCCCAGATGGTTCGTTCTGCTGCTGTGGCAGATTCTTGAGCTTGTATAATGGAGAAATCAGTTATCTCAGAACCGAGATCTGCTGTGGTCATGACCATCATAGTAGGTAAATACCCTGCCGCCTTTTTAGCGGCTGCATCCGCTGCTTCGTTTCCTATACTCTCTAAATCAGTGCCCTGACTGTGTCCTTTCACTTTGATCACAGCTACCCTCTGTGGTAACTGGATTGCTTCCAACAACTCTTTCATCAACTCCTCATGAGCCATAGGTTTATTCTGACTAGTCTTAAAACCCGCTTGCACCCAGCCAGACATATCTCTGTGAATTGCATTGCACACATACGCAGAGTCTGTGAAAATATTCACTGCCTTCCCTTCCGCTAACCGCAGAGCACAAACTACAGCCGTAAGTTCTGCTGCCTGAGCAGATTGTTTCCCATCAAGAGGACCGTGATCGAGAGTACATGGTTCCTCTTTTGCTGTATTCATAGACACCACAGCATAACCTGCTTTTAACCCTTCGGTGGGATGACGGAAACAGCAACCATCTGTAAATAAGCTAAGGTCAGTTTCCGTTAAAGGGGAGTTTTCTAAGTCCAGCCTTAGTTTTACAAAGGGCAGTGATTTTTCTGCACAGAAGTGCTTCTCGCCATCAGTCATATTGTCAGCCATATTACAGCCCTCATGTACAAAGGAGATGTGTGGTTTTGAGAGTACCTGTAAGATCTTGGTCTGTCTGAGGGGGGTGAGAGTGAAACAGGAGGATGTGACATATGTTACAGTGCTGTGAGAGGTCAGAATCTGTAGAGGATGGTGCATGACTATATGACCTACTTTGTCTACAATTTCTGCCAGAGTAGCTGCATATCTGACACAGGGGCTGGCTCTCTGTTCTTGTGTGTCTAGCAAAATGCTACAATAGTACAATACGTTCCTATCTCCTCTGTGTTTCTGATATAAGACACCATGGGCTGTACTAAGCTGCTCTGAGACATCCAGATGGAATGGTTGAGAGTAATCTGGGAGAGCGAGTGCTGCGGCCTCTGCCATTTCCTGCTTGAGGTGGATAAACACCTCCTACTCCTATCCCCCAGGTTGTATCTAACAGATTTTGTTGGAACTCATCTTGATACGTAAGATCATTATTTCTGTCATAAGTCAGAGTGCAGTGGGGAGGATCGGGAACAGGGAGGTAAGGGTGTAGAGCCCTAATCCATGGTTGCCACATGTTGTAAAAGTCAATCAGAGGGTTTCTGTCGGCTAGCAGGGTCCAATATATGTCCGCACAGGGTGGTGGGGCATCAGGTGAGGTATCAGGACTCAACATGCACATGCGATCAGCACTGGAGGGGGAGGAGCACACCATTTCTTCTCCTCTGGGGAAACTCACTATCACAGCTTCTGGTGAACAATGTACAGAAGCCCCCAGTGCTGCCAAAACATCTCTTCCCAGGAGATCACGTGGACAATCAGGTGCATACAAAAAGGGGTGCTCCATCACCTGTCTCCCAAGCCGGACAGGAAGGGGAACAGTAAAAGGCAGTCTTTGTTCAGTGCCGGAAAATCCCAAAACGGAAACATAGTGAGAGGAAAGGGAACACATAGGTTCAGCTAAGGTGGAGTAACGTGCTCCCGTATCCACCATGAACCATCTTCGTTTTCCGTTCACTGTCAACTGGAGACAGGGCTCTGCCAGCCCCTGCCCCTCCATCTCCGTCGGGCACCCCTATGGGAACATTCCTGGTGTATATGGACCAGGTGGAGGTCCCTGCGCAGAGTACCCGCTGTATGCCTGCATTGGAGCTAGCTGTTGGTTTGGTGGAGTCTGTATTGTTGGCTGATATGACTGCTGTGGAGGCCCTCTCATCTGCTGTTGTTGTTTCTGAGGACAGTCACGTGCCCAGTGATCCGGGCTTTCGCAGATGTAACAACTGCCTCCTCTTGGTTGGGCATACCTCCTCCACCTGCCTCCTCCTCCTCTCCCTCTGCCTCTATTCCGGCCTTCATGATAAGGGGGCTGCTGATATGGGGCAGCTTGGTAAGGAACATGATACTGGGGTTGATATATAGCCTGTGGCGGGCCCTGCAGTGGATAAGGATTCTGTGGCGGGGCTGGAGCTGGTGTTACAATTTGAGCCATCTGGGTATCTTTCGCTTTCCCTCCCTTTTTCTTATCTGTTGCACGAGTCCGTGCATCTGCCAACTGTAATTTAGTCAACTGAGCTACCATCTCTTTTAATGACTCACTTTCCTCTTCCTCCTCCTTGGTTTCTGCATCCTGATGATGGCAGAAATGTGTTTCCCATCTTGATGATTTTGCCCCTGCCATATCTGGATTCTCTTGCATCTTTCTCTTAACTCCTTCCGGAGCATGTTTTAACAGAGCTATTCTGAACAGAGACTGCTGTGATTCTTTATCTGGGTTCACCCCCGTAGCCCCCGCCCACTCTGTCTTTGCTCTTTCTATGAACGTGCGTCCGCTCTCCCCGTTCTTAATCTTAAACACCAAGCTGTGGAGCTTGCCCGCTGGTATGGGATACTTTTGTCTAATAGCATTACCGAAGGAGGTAGCGTAGGGGTTAAGGGGGCTCCTATCTAACACCTATGTCTGGACTCTCTGTGTGGGGTTTAGGGGTAGATTGAGCTCTCCTTCTTACGTCTCCATTACGCAAGTCTGGTGGTAACATGGCTTGTCCTATCCTGTACTGTTCAGCCTGATCTCTCAGTTCTTCCCTTAGCCTGTCTATTTCTCTGGCTACATCAGACATACTACCCGCCTCTGAGGCTGAACCTGCTCCTCGTTCTTTTTCTATTTCCTCTTCTAGTTCCAAAGTACCACCTAACACTTGAAACAATGGTGCCATAACTTCGTTTGTATAATCACTGTCCTGTGGGGTTGGTACCGGACTAGGGGTAGGAGGAGGATAAGGAGGGGGGTTGGGATGTGGGCCAGGTGGGTACTGCTGATGGAGGGACATGTAATGTGGCGGCTGGCTAGTATGTGGGTTTGGTGGTGGGGGTGCGCTAGGACTGGGTGAGGGTTTCACTAGTGGTTTTGCTTCAGCGGTTTTTGCGTGGGTGGCTTTCGTCTGGCTGCCTAAGGCTGATAGTGCAGCCATCTGTATCACATTATATTTTACCAATTTACTTGCCAACTCGTCTTCTTTCTTCCTCAATTTCCTCCTTACAAACATATGTCCCTTTTCTTTGTCTTGTCCTGCTTGCAGCAGCTTTCTATGAGCCACCTGTATTAATGCTCTCATCACTGGCATGAATTTGGCTTCACTTCCCGTGGCTGGAAAATGCCCTTCCTTCACTGTCATGTTATACCACTCATCTAGGTCTTGAGTCTCTTTATTTCTAGTCTTGGGATCAAATGTACAGATTACATTGGTCCTGACTTTAACCCATTGCTGTCCAAATGATAAACGGGGAGGCCCACAGCCACCCCGTTCCTCACAGTCTTTGTCAAATTCTCCGTCCATTCTGTCCAGTACTATTTCACACAGGTTTATTCAGTTTATGACAGTAACTAGATTCAGAGTAAATGGGTCGCTATGCCCCTCGCTGTGATCCTACCAACATAAGCTTCTACTGGACACTTCGATGTTCCAGCGATGTTGGCCCAGTATCAACAGTAAGTTTTAATTTTCCTCTGAATACTAGTTATTAATGTACACTCATACAGGCGCTCCAAGCGCTATTTTTACTAAACTCTAACATCCCAGACGTTACTAAAAGGGCAACTTTCCTCCTTTTAGTTTTCAACACTAAACTCTAAAAGGGCAGCTTTCCTCCTTCCAGTTTTCGTTACTAAAAGGGCAGCTTTCCTCCTTTCAATTTTACTAAAAGGGCAGCTTTCCTCCTTTCAATTTTACTAAAAGGGCAGCTTTCCTCCTTTCAATTTTACTAAAAGGGCAGCTTTCCTCCTTTCAGTTTTCAACAGAAAGTCTTTACTTCTGCAACATTTATCACTACAAAGGAGATTCAGCACAACAAGAGAGATAATTTAGAGTAAGCCAATTTGCAGAGTTCGATACAACAGGTTCTGCTTACCTTTAAGATTTCAGGGATCCCTTTCTCTCTCTCGCCGGTCTGTCCGTCCTTTGGACACGCTTCTCAATGCCGAAGATCACGTCGGGGTCACCAATTGAAGGAACTGGCCTTCTACCTCCAAGAGGTCAAGGCCCAGTTACGTGTTGGTTAATCTTGTATGACAAAGAGATTTTCCAAACAGATGAGTTAAAGCATAATGATTCAATTTATTCCGAACAATCAATGTTGCATAAGTAAAATAAAAGAGTTTACAGATATCTGGATCCAGTCAACATGTCCCTGACAACATACAGTGCATGGGTCAGTTCGTGAAGTCTGAACCCCGAGCTATCCCTGATCCAGCCTATTCATGGTTTACACAATATTAATATTCATGAGCTTATGGCACGTGATGTTTCTGCTGCATGTCTTCTTCGTTATCTCCTTCTGACTCCTTCCTCTTAACCTTGCAAAAGAAGAACAGCACCTGCCTCCTCCCTTTCCTCACAATCACTCCATTCGTAACAAATCCAACAGTCAGGTTATTGTAAGCACTTTTGTACATAATAAATCCAACAATATACTACTGTATATACTACTGTATATACTACTACATATATTATACTATATATACTACTACATATATACTACTACATATACTACTGTATATACTACTGTATATACTACTATATATATTATACTACTATATATACTACTACATATATTATACTATATATACTACTGTATATACTACTATATATACTATACTACTATATATACTACTACATATACTACTGTATATACTACTGTATATACTACTATATATATTATACTACTACGTATATACTACTGTATATACTACTACATATATACTACTATATATACTACTGTATATACTACTGTATATACTACTATATATATTATACTACTATATATACTACTAAATATATGATACTATATATACTACTATATATACTACTGTATATACTACTGTATATACTACTATATATACTACTGTATATACTACTGTATATACTACTATATATATTATACTACTATATATACTATATGTACTACTACATATATTATACTATATATACTACTATATATACTACTGTATATACTACTACATATATTATACTACTACATATACTACTATATATACTACTATATATACTACTGTATATACTACTACATATATTATACTACTACATATACTACTATATATACTACTATATATACTACCGTATATACTACTATATATATTATAATACTATATATACTATATATACTACTGTATATACTACTATATATACTACTGTATATACTACTACATATATTATACTACTACATATACTACTATATATACTACTGTATATACTACTACATATATTATACTACTACATATACTACTATATATACTATATATATTATACTACTATATATACTACTATATATACTACTACATATATTATACTACTACATATACTACTATATATACTACTAAATATATTATACTACTATATATACTACTGTATATACTACTATATATACTACTGTATATACTACTACATATATTATACTACTACATATTCTACTATATATACTACTACATATACTACTGAATATACTACTACATATATTATACTGCTACATATACTACTACATATATTATACTACTATATATACTACTGTATATACTACAATATATACTACTGTATATACTACTACATATATTATACTACTACATATACTACTATATATACTACTATATATACTACTACATATACTACTGTATATACTACTACATATATTATACTACTACATATACTACTACATATATATACTACTATATATACTACTATATATACTATACTACTGCTGTCATTGACCTCCATTCATTCAGCGTCTCCTCTCTGTCCACAGTGGAGGTGACCGTGAGAGGGAAGGTGAGCATCTGTGATGGTGATGATGATGATGATAATGATGATGATAATGGTGATGATGGTGATGATGGTGATAATGGTGATGATGGTGATGATAATGGTGATGATGGTGATGATGATGATGATGATAATGGTGATGGTGATGATGATGATGATAATGGTGATGATGGTGATGATGATGATAATAATGGTGATGCTGGTGATGATGATGGTGGTGATGATGATGATGATGATGATGATGATGATGGTGATGATGGTGATGGTTATGGTGATGATGGTGATGATGATGGTGTTGATGATGATAATGGTGATGATGGTGATGATGATGATAATGGTGGTGATGGTGATGATGGTGATGATGATGATAATAATGGTGATGCTGGTGATGATGATGGTGGTGATGATGATGATGATGGTGATGATGGTGATGATGATGGTGTTGATGATGATAATGGTGATGATGATGGTGATGATGATGATAATGGTTATGGTGATGATGGTGATGATGATAATGGTGATGATGATGGTGATGATGATAATGGTGATGGTGATGATAGTGGTTATGATGGTGATGATAATGGTGATGGTGATGATAATGGTTATGATGGTGATGGTGATGATGATGGTGATGGTGATGATGATAATGGGTGATGGTGATGATAATGGTTATGATGGTGATGGTGATGATAATGGTGATGGTGATGATGATGATGGTGATGATGATGATAATGGTTATGATGGTGATGGTGGTGATGGTGATGATGATAATGGTGATGATGGTGGTGATGGTGATAATGGTGATAATGGTGATGATGATAATGGTGATGATGATGGTGGTGATGATGGTGATGATGATAATGGTGATGATGGTGGTGATGGTGATAATGGTGATAATGGTGATGGTTATGGTGATGATGATGGTGATAATGGTGATGGTGGTGATGATGGTGATGGTGATGGTGATGATGATAATGGTGATGATGGTGGTAATGGTGATAATGGTGATGTTATGGTGGTGATGATGATGATAATGGTGATGGTGGTGATGGTGATGATGGTGGTGATGGTAATGGTGATGATGGTGGTGATGGTGATAATGGTGATAATGGTGATGGTGGTGATGATGATGATGATGGTGATGATGATGATGATGATAATGGTGGTGATGGTGATGATGGTGATGATGATGATGATAATAATGGTGATGCTGGTGATGATGATGGTGTTGATGATGATGATGATGGTTATGGTGATGATGGTGATGATGATGGTGTTGATGATGATAATGGTGATGATGATGGTGATGATGATGATAATGGTTATGGTGATGATGGTGATGATGATAATGGTGATGATGATGGTGATGATGATAATGGTGATGATGATGGTGGTGATGGTGGTGATGGTAATGGTGGTGATGGTGATAATGGTGATAATGGTGATGGTTATGGTGATGATGGTGATGATGATAATGGTGATGATGATGGTGATAATGGTGATGGTGATGATGGTGGTGATGGTGATGATGATAATGGTGATGATGATGGTGGTGATGATGATGATAATGGTTATGATGATGATGGTGATAATGGTGATGATGATGGTGATGATGATGGTGATGATAATGGTGATGATGATGGTGATGTTAATGGTGATGATGGTGATGATAATGATGGTGATGGTGATGATAATGGTGATGATGATGATGATAATGGTGATGATGATAATGGTGATGATGGTGATGATAATGATGGTGATGGTGATGATAATGGTGATGATGGTGATGATGGTGATGGTGATGATGATAATGGTGATGATGATAATGGTGATGGTGATGATGATGATGGTGATGATGATGATGGTGATGATGGTGATGATAATGATGATGATGATAATGGTGATGATGGTGATGATAATGGTGATGATGATGGTGATGATGATAATGGTGATGGTGGTGATGATGATGGTGATGATGATAATGGTGATGATGATGGTGTTGATGATGGTGATGATGATGGTGATGGTGGTGATGATGATGATGATGATAATGGTGATGATGATGATAATGGTGGTGATGGTGATGATGATGATGATAATGGTGATGATGGTGATGATAATGATGATGATAATGGTGGTGATGGTGATGATGGTGATGATGATGATGATGATAATGGTGATGATGGTGATGATAATGATGGTGATGGTGATGGTGATGATGATAATGGTGATGATGATAATGGTGATGGTGATGATGATAATGGTGATGATGGTGATGATGATGGTGTTGATGGTGATGGTGATGATGATGGTGATGATGGTGATGGTGATGATGGTGATGATGATGATAATGGTGATGATGGTGATGATAATGGTGATGATGATGATGGTGATGGTTATGGTGATGATGGTGATGGTGATGGTGTTGATGATGGTGATGATGGTGATGATAATGGTGATGATGATGATGGTGATGGTTATGGTGATGATGGTGATGGTGATGGTGATGGTGTTGATGATGGTGATGATGATGATAATGGTTATGGTGATGATGGTGATGATGATGATGATAATGATAATGGTGATGATGATGGTGATGATAATGGTTATGATGATGATGGTGATGATGATGGTGATGATGATAATGGTGATGATGGTGATGGTGATGATGATGGTGATGATAATGGTTATGATGATGATGGTGATGATGGTGATGATGATGATGATAATGGTGATGATGGTGATGGTGATGATGGTGTTGAACCTTCCTCCTCAGATTGACGGTGTCACTGGGATGGTGATGAACCTGACAGACATTAAGAGATGCATCGAGGTAAGATCAGCTCAGGTAGAGACACACCTGATGTGGACCCTGGTTCAGGTCCAGCTGGACTGAGCTACCCGTCCCCCCTCCCCCATGATTAGCCCCCCGAGGACTCAGAGACCTCATGATTAGCTCCTGCTGCTAATGCAGGGTTCTGATTGGCCGTTCTGCTCTGTGTCTAATGTGACCAGCAGCTCTCTACCGTGTCTGTCTGTCTGTCCTATAGCTCGTGATACGTCCCATACAACGCTGGTCTTTGTCTCCAACATGGACGATATGTCCTCTCCCTGACCTCAGCCTTTACATGCTGCTCTTCTTAAGGTCCACATACTGGGTCAGGATGCCCCCCCCGCCCCCCCGACAACCATAGTCTGATCACAAGCTGGGACCACGAGGACTCGTCCTAAAGGACGTCCTACTGTCAGATGGGGACAGGTCCCCTTTAAAACATCTGGATTTGTATGGACAGAGTGAACTCCTCCGTGGACCAGTGGAAGCTCTCAGTATATATTATTTATATATATGTATATATATATGTATATATATATGTATATGTTTGTGCAGCTCGTTATTGGCTGATTAAATGAGTGATTGTCTCGTCCTGCAGGACGTCATCATGACTCCACTGGACCATAAAAACCTGGACAAAGACGTCCCGTACTTCAGCACGGTTGTCAGGTGAGTTTGTCTCTCAGCTGCTTCATCATCAGACGGGACGAACTCCACTCTGATCACATCTTTGTGTGTCTCTGTGATCGTTTAACTAGACTCTGATCACATCTTTGTGTTTCTCTGTGATCGTTTAACTAGACTCTGATCACATCTGTGTGTCTCTGTGATCGTTTAACTAGACTCTGATCACATCTTTGTGTTTCTCTGTGATCGTTTAACTAGACTCTGATCACATCTTTGTGTTTCTCTGTGATCGTTTAACTAGACTCTGATCACATCTGTGTGTCTCTGTGATCGTTTAACTAGACTCTGATCACATCTTTGTGTTTCTCTGTGATCGTTTAACTAGACTGATCACATCTGTGTGTCTCTGTGTTCGTTCAGCACGACGGAGAACTTGGCGGTTTACATCTGGGACAACATGGTGAAGGTGCTCCCCCCCAACCTGCTCTACGAGATCAAGATCCACGAGACCGATAAGAACGTGGTCGTCTATCGAGGAGAGTAGAGCGTTCGGTGACTCCGGTGACGTCGTCGTTTGTTACACTTGAACGTTTACTGACCAAAGATTTTATAGCGAATCCTAAAATTCAGTTTTCTTGTAGAATTCTTATTCATGTAAAAGTGAAAAACATCTTTAAGATTAAAACAAAGCAGGTCAGGTTGTAACCATGGCAACCAAAGAGACATGTTGTTTCTGCTTCATCTCATGAGGAGTTATAAATCATTCTGATACATGTGGGACCAAATATTACATGAACGTACATTTGATTTATAGTAATTTAGTAATTTATGGACAAACTGAGAGAAGCCAGATGAATGTTTTTCACCGTGTGAACGGCGGATCGGTGACATCTGGTGGAACGCAGCCGCTCTTCTCTCTACCTGTTACATTAAGTGCTTTAATGAAACTGTTTCTTACAATAAAAAGTAAAATGATTTTTGAAAATGATGAATGGTTTTGTTTTTGTGTCGGATTATTTACAAAATGACTTTAAACTGAGTTTAAGTGACAGAAACACATCGGGACATAAAAACTGAACGAAACGCACAGAAACAATAAAAGTGATGAATAAGAACTTTACTGTTCATTAACGTTCAGCTGTAGTTCTGATTTATATTGTTTTATATTATAACGAGGGCTCTCAAAGTTAACGCCATAACGCAAATGACTTTTAATGCCACTAATTTCTTTCACATATTAACGCAACTTGCGTTTTTTAGGTTAGAATGAAATAGGAATAAATAAATTTACAAAATAATGTATTAATCTATGAATAAATGGACTAAATTACAAAGTAATTAATTGACATTTTAATGGAGGAATAAAAAGAATCATTAAAAATAATTTACAAATTAAATATTTATCCATCAATGAATAGTTCAAATTAAAAAGAGATTTACAAAAGATACAAAATACATTAATGAATTCATAAATAAATAAATAATCTTTTTGGATATGCAGTTTAAAAGGAGAAATAAATAAATGGATTCATAAATTGAATTAAGAATTCAGCGTCACGGCCCCCCCGCCCTCTGGAACCCTCTCCCTCCTGAGATCACAAATGCTTCATCCCTCAAGCACCTCCTGTTCATCAAGGCCTCTGACCTCTGACCTCTGACCTCTTAACTCTTCCTACACATCACTCTTTTAATGGCTTAGCGATAGTTTCTCCTCTGTGTTATTTATTAGTATGATTTTGTAAAGCGTCCTTGGGTTTCTGAAAAGCGCTATATAAGTCCAATTTATTATTATTTTTTATTATTATTATTAATATTGTTGAAAAATAATAAACACATTGTCCAAAAAAAACCCTGTAAAAGACAAACAGAGTTCATAACAAACAGGAGGTGAACCATCTCAACCACAATATACGATCTTTGGCAGTGCCCCGGATGTTGGTATATATTCCTCCCGCCACTAGGGGGCGCTGATCCTCTAGCTGTTACTGCTGTAACCGTCCAGCCGTCATCAGAACACGGAGCTGCCAGCCTGTCTACCTGTCTACCATCATCTCTCTGGTTGTCAGTTTATCAGTCGACATTCAGAAGATGTTTCACCTCTAAACTCTGCAGTTAAAGAGTCTTCATCCAGTCGGTTCGCTCTGCTGAAGGTGAGAGTTTATAATCTGTTTATTCTGTGTTAACGGCTCTAAAATTAACTAACGGTAGTTAATCCACCGTTTCGTGTTTCGCGGGGTCCCGCCCATCGCGGACTGTGATTGGTCCGCTGAGACGTCATCTCTCGGAGCTCCGCGCTGATTGGCTGGAAGCCAACAGGCCCTTTAAACTGTGTGATTAAATGACTGAAGACACGTGGTGACGTTTCACCTTTATTTATTAGTTTATTTAATTTATATATTAATATATATAATATATAATATATATATTATATATATATATATATATATATTAATATATATAATATATATATATAATATATATATTATATATATATATATATATATATATTAATATATATAATATATAATATATATATTATATATATATATATATATATTATATATATAATAATTATTTTAGTTAATTAATATATTTAACCCACCCTGTGATAAATAAATAAATAAATAAATAATAATAATAATAATAATAAAAACAAAATGATAATAAAAAAACAGACAAAAAAACCCAAATCAAGAAAATAACAATAGACAAGGTGTGTGTCTTTATTTTCTCTCTTTTTTACAAATTATTTATCCGGTATATTGATTTGTTTTTGTTTTTATTAAAGTGTTACAGTCCCAAAATAAAATAATGCAAAAAACACAAACGAAAAAAAAGAGAAAATACATTTTAAGAACATAAACACAAATAAGCAAATTTATTATTATTATTATCATTATTATTAAAAATACAAATGATAATAATAATAAAAATAAGAATAGTAATAATAATGAATTAAATAAAGAGAAAATGCATTTTAAGAACATAAACACAAATAAGCAAATACATTATTATTATTATTATTATTATTAATACAAACATTATAATAAGAATAAAAAAAAAGATAAGAATAGAAATAATAACAGTAATGAATTAAATCAAGAAAAATATATTTTAAAAACATGAAAACAAGCAAGCAAATAAATTAGTATTAATACAAATAATAATAATGTATTAAGAACATGAAAACAAACAAGCAAATAAATGATTAGAAAAAGATAATAAAAAATGAATAATAATGAATCAAATGAAGAAAAACATTTTCAGAACCTGAAAACAAGCAAATAAATTATTATTAATACAAATAATAATGAAAATAATAATAATAACAAAAAAATAATGTGTTAAGAACATGAAAAAACACATGCAAATAATGTATAATAATAATTATAATAATAATAAGGACTTTTTCACTATCTACTGACATTTAAAAGATTAATTGCTAATAAACCTAATCAATAAATGATCTGGCGGCGCCCTCAGCAGGCCGACGCCGATCCCTGCAGCTCAGCTGAGGGTCTATAATTGGCTCAGGGAGTGAAGGCTGCTGGGTAATCCACAGAGGCTTTCTGAGGTTCAGGTTCACGTCCATCATCAGTGTTCAGGTGAGTTCAACTCTGACGCTCCACCGTGTCTCTGTTCACCTGGTTCACCTGTCTGGGTTCAACTGGTCTGAGGTCTGAGAGACTCCTCACCACGGGGACATCAGCAGGAAGTGGACAGGTGTCAGGTGTTGTCAGGTGTGTGTGTGAGAGTGAGGGGGCGGGGTCTAGACAGGAAGTGCTGTGTGCAGCAGGTTTAAGGTGCTGCTGTCACACGGCTGGCTGTGTGTGTGTGTGTGTGTGTTAGTGATGTGTGTTACCTGATGAGCGTCGGTGATGAGGACGTGGACCTGCAGAGCTGGGGCTGTACTGACCTGTGTGTATCCTCACCTTCTTCTTCTTCTGTGGTTTCAGTGTGTCAGTATGTAGGTCAGCTGACAGCTCGGTGTCTGATAAGGTCACTGGGATTATTGTTCTGCCGAGCCGTGTGTTGTAATCAGACTGCTGCTGCTGGAGGTTAATAATTAATGAATGATTTTAAAGTCCTCCCAGCTGAGCTGCTCCTCTGATGAGAACACATTTATGGATTTATCTGACAGTAGATCTGAAACAGGCTCCGTTTAGTGTCTGTGGTGGAGCTCTGGATGGAATCACACCATGCTGGACTACTGTCACCACCATTACCCACGTCTGAGGCCGCTGTACGGAGGACTAAAGCTGCCATTAGAATACATAAAATAGTAAAGGAAGAAATGTGAAATAAAAACCTCAATTATCAAATAAATATGCAGGTTGATTTGAAAATGAATGAATATGCACAGAAATAGAAAACTAAATAAATAAATGTATTTATTTATTAGACAAATTACTTATTTTTGTATTCATTTATTTTCATATATAATTCCCTATTTACATTTATTTATCTATTTATTTATGTATTTATTTATTACATTTCTTCATCCATATGCAAATAATCTCCCCCTCTTCCTCTTCCTCCTCCTCCTCCTCCATCTGTCTCTCTCCTCCTCCTCCTCCTCCATCTGTCTCTCTCCTCCTCCTCCTCCTCAGCTCCAGCTACTCCTCCTCAGTGTGGGACTCAGAGAAGGAGCATCAGGACCTCCTCCTCTCAGGGATCATGTCCAGACGCAGCCTGCGGCTGGATGAAGGCCTGTTGGACCGTAGTCTTCCTCAGAGCAGCGCCTCCTTCAGTGTGGGAGGAGGCAGCTGGAAGAGCACCAGGTGAGGGAGCTCAGGTAGACGTCTGCTGCTGCTGCTGCTAACATGAGGACACATGTTCATCTTTTCCTCTGCTTCTCCTTCCTCTTTTTATCTCTCTCCTCCTCCTCCTCCTTCCTCTTCTTATCCATCTCCTTCTCTCTCTCTCTCTCTCCCTCCTCCTGCTCTCTCTCTCTCTCTCTCTCTCTCTCTCTTTCTCTCTCTCTCCCTCCTCCTTCTCTCTCTCTCTCTCTCTCTCTCTCTCTCCCTCCTCCTTCTCTCTCTCTCTCTCTCTCTCTCTCTCTCTCTCTCTCTCTCTCTCTCTCTTCCTCCTCCTCCAGGTCGTTGAAGTCTCGTCGTTCTCAGCATCACTCCGTCTCCTGCTCAGAGTCTGTCCTCCTCAACAACAGCAGCCTCCCCAGCGTGGCCTCCGACGCCTCCCTGCTGTCCTCGCTGCTGGACGAGTCCTCCGTGCAGGAGACCACGCTGGTGGACACCTTCTGGGGTACAGCACCTCCTCCTGCACCTCCTCCTCTACCTCCTCCTGCACCTTCTCCTGTACCTCCTCCTGTAACCCCTCCAGCGCCTCCTCCTGTAACTCCTCCTCTACCTCCTCCTGCACCTCCTCCTGCACCTCCTCCTGTACCTCCTCCTGTACCTCCTCCTGTACCTCCTCCTGTAACCCCTCCAGCGCCTCCTCCTGCACCTCCTCCTCTACCTCCTCCTGTACCTCCTCCTGCACCTCCTCTACCTCCTCCTGTACCTCCTCCTGTACCTCCTCCTCTACCTCCTCCTGTACCTCCTCCTGCACCTCCTCCTCTACCTCCTCCTGCACCTCCTCCTCTACCTCCTCCTGTAGACTCTTATACATCCGGGCCTCAGTGAGAGGGTCTTTTATTTTGGCGGGGTGTGGGACATACAGAGTTAAAGTCTGTTTCCTCTTCCTGTTTCAGGTCTGGACCAGGACGTTGATCCTAAAGGTCAGTTTGTGTTCCTGATTAATCATTTCAAAGATTAATTGATTATGAAATTGATTTTAACGTTCATGTCTCTGCAGAAAGCACCGTCATCGAGCAGAGCACCGGCCTGGCAGACCGCCGTCTGATTGGCTCAGACGGACGCTGTCCCAAACACCTGGTCCAGACGCTCGGCAGGGTTTACTGTAAAGACTGTGAGCTGCACTCCGTCAGCGCGTACTGCTCCTCCTCCACCTCGGGGATGGAGACCTCCACCATCTACAGCAGAGACCGGAGCCGCAAGACCAGGATAGGTGAGCACGGAGGGGGACAGGTGATCGCTGAGGTAGACAGGTGAGCGCTGAGGGGGACGGGTGAGCACAGAGGGGGACAGGTGATCGCTGAGGTAGACAGGTGAGCGCTGAGGGGGACGGGTGAGCGCTGAGGGGGACAGGTGAGCGCAGAGGGGGACAGGTGAGCGCAGAGGGGGACAGGTGAGCGCAGAGGGGGACAGGTGAGCGCAGAGGGGGACAGGTGAGCGCAGAGGGAGACAGGTGAATACGGAGGGAGACAGGTGAGCGCTGAGGGAGACGGGTGAGCGCTGAGGGGGACGGGTGAGCGCGGAGGGGGACGGGTGAGCGCAGAGGGGGACAGGTGAGCGCAGAGGGAGACAGGTGAATACGGAGGGAGACAGGTGAGCGCTGAGGGGGACGGGTGAGCGCTGAGGGGGACAGGTGAGCGCAGAGGGGGACAGGTGAGCGCAGAGGGGGACAGGTGAGCGCTGAGGGAGACGGGTGAGCGCTGAGGGGGACGGGTGAGCGCTGAGGGGGACGGGTGAGCGCGGAGGGGGACGGGTGAGCGGTGAGCGCTGAGGGGGACGGGTGAGCGGTGAGCGCTGAGGGGGACGGGTGAGCACAGAGGGGGACAGGTGATCGCTGAGGTAGACAGGTGAGCGCTGAGGGGGACGGGTGGGCGCTGAGGGGGACGGGTGAGCGCAGAGGGGGACAGGTGAGCGCAGAGGGGGACAGGTGAGCGCAGAGGGGGACAGGTGAGCGCAGAGGGAGACAGGTGAATACGGAGGGAGACAGGTGAGCGCTGAGGGGGACAGGTGAGCGCAGAGGGAGACAGGTGAATACGGAGGGAGACAGGTGAGCGCTGAGGGGGACGGGTGAGCGCTGAGGGGGACAGGTGAGCGCAGAGGGGGACAGGTGAGCGCAGAGGGAGACAGGTGAATACGGAGGGAGACAGGTGAGCGCTGAGGGGGACGGGTGAGCGCGGAGGGGGACGGGTGAGCGCGGAGGGACGGGTGAGCGCGGAGGGGGACGGGTGAGCGGTGAGCGCTGAGGGGGACGGGTGAGCGCTGAGGGGGACGGGTGAATACGGAGGGAGACAGGTGAGCGCTGAGGGAGACGGGTGAGCGCTGAGGGGGACGGGTGAGCGCTGAGGGGGACGGGTGAGCGCTGAGGGGGACGGGTGAGCGCGGAGGGAGACGGGTGAGCGCGGAGGGAGACAGGTGAGCGCTGAGGTGGACGGGTGAGCGCGGACGGAGACGCGTGAGCGCTGAGGGGGACGGGTGAGCGCTGAGGGAGACGGGTGAGCGCTGAGGGGGACGGGTGAGCGCTGAGGGGGACAGGTGAGCGCAGAGGGAGACGGGTGAGCGCTGAGGGGGACGGGTGAGCGCTGAGGGAGACGGGTGAGCGCTGAGGGGGACGGGTGAGCGCGGAGGGAGACAGGTGAGCGCGGAGGGAGACGGGTGAGCGCTGAGGTGGACGGGTGAGCGCGGACGGAGACGCGTGAGCGCTGAGGGGGACGGGTGAGCGCTGAGGGAGACGGGTGAGCGCTGAGGGAGACAGGTGAATATGGAGGGAGACGGGTGAGCGCTGAGGGAGACGGGTGAGGTGAGCGCGGAGGGAGACAGGTGAGCGCTGAGGGAGACGGGTGAGCGCTGAGGGAGACGGGTGAGCGCTGAGGGAGACAGGTGAATACGGAGGGAGACGGGTGAGCGCTGAGGGAGACAGGTGAATACGGAGGGAGACAGATGAGCGCGGAGGGAGACAGGTGAATACGGAGGGGGACAGGTGAGCGCTGAGGGAGACAGGTGAGCGCGGAGGGAGACAGGTGAGCGCGGAGGGAGACGGGTGAATACGGAGGGGGACAAGTGAGCGCGGAGGGAGACAGGTGAGCGCGGAGGGAGACAGGTGAGCGCGGAGGGAGACAAATGAGCGCGGAGGGAGAAAGGTGAGCACAGAGGGAGACAGGTGAGCACAGAGGGAGACAAATGAGCGCGGAGGGAGACAGGTGAACGCTGAGGGAGACAGGTGAGCGTTGAGGGAGACAGGTGAGCGTTGAGGGAGACAAATGAGCGCGGAGGGAGACAGGTGAACGCTGAGGGAGACAGGTGAGCACAGAGGGAGACAGGTGAATACGGAGGGAGACAGGTGGGTGCTGAGGGAGACAGGTGAGCGCGGAGGGAGACAGGTGAGCGCGGAGGGAGACAGGTGAGCGCGGAGGGAGACAGGTGAACGCTGAGGGGGACGGGTGAGCGCGGAGGGAGACAGGTGAGCGCGGAGGGAGACAGGTGAGCGCTGAGGTGGACGGGTGAGCGCGGACGGAGACGCGTGAGCGCTGAGGGGGACGGGTGAGCGCTGAGGGAGACGGGTGAGCGCTGAGGGAGACAGGTGAATATGGAGGGAGACGGGTGAGCGCTGAGGGAGACGGGTGAGGTGAGCGCGGAGGGAGACAGGTGAGTGCTGAGGGAGACGGGTGAGCGCTGAGGGAGACGGGTGAGCGCTGAGGGAGACAGGTGAATACGGAGGGAGACAGATGAGCGCGGAGGGAGACAGGTGAATACGGAGGGGGACAGGTGAGCGCTGAGGGAGACAGGTGAATACGGAGAGGGACAGGTGAGCGCTGAGGGAGACAGGTGAGCGCGGAGGGAGACAGGTGAGCGCGGAGGGAGACAGGTGAGCGCGGAGGGAGACAGGTGAGCGCGGAGGGAGACGGGTGAATACGGAGGGAGACGGGTGAATACGGAGGGGGACAAGTGAGCGCGGAGGGAGACAGGTGAGCGCTGAGGGAGACAGGTGAGCGCGGAGAGAGACAGGTGAGCGCGGAGGGAGACAGGTGAGCGCGGAGGGAGACAGGTGAGCGCGGAGGGAGACAAATGAGCGCGGAGGGAGAAAGGTGAGCACAGAGGGAGACAGGTGAGCACAGAGGGAGACAAATGAGCGCGGAGGGAGACAGGTGAACGCTGAGGGAGACAGGTGAGCGTTGAGGGAGAAAGGTGAGCACAGAGGGAGACAGGTGAATGCGGAGGGAGACAAATGAGCGCGGAGGGAGAAAGGTGAGCACAGAGGGAGACAGGTGAGCACAGAGGGAGACAAATGAGCGCGGAGGGAGACAGGTGAACGCTGAGGGAGACAGGTGAGCGTTGAGGGAGAAAGGTGAGCACAGAGGGAGACAGGTGAATACGGAGGGAGACAGGTGGGTGCTGAGGGAGACAGGTGAGCGCGGAGGGAGACAGGTGAGCGCGGAGGGAGACAGGTGAGCGCGGAGGGAGACAGGTGAGCACAGAGGGAGACAAATGAGCGCGGAGGGAGACAGGTGAACGCTGAGGGAGACAGGTGAGCGTTGAGGGAGAAAGGTGAGCACAGAGGGAGACAGGTGAATACGGAGGGAGACAGGTGGGTGCTGAGGGAGACAGGTGAATATGGAGGGAGACAGGTGGAGACAGGTGAGCGCTGAGGGAGACAGGTGGAGACAGGTGAGCGCTGAGGGAGACAGGTGAGGTCTCTCTAGGTCTATAACTGTTAAAGCTTGACTCTTGGCTCTTCCAGATGTGCTGCAGCTGTGGTTGGACTGCTCTCTGCTGTGTGTCAGGAGAGCTGCAGCCAGCTGTTTGTCTGCGCTGACACACACCTGGCAGGTGTGTCGGCGGCGGCTCTCACAGACTGATAACAGAAATGGAGGTACTGACTGTAAGAGTCTCCTTAAGGTGTTAGAACGTACCTGTCCACTTCTATTCCTACTACACACTGGTGTCAGGAGGTGTTAGAACGTACCTGTCCACTTCTATTCCTACTACACACTGGTGTCAGGAGGTGTGGGAACCTTTCTCCAGGCCACTAGAACCACCTACAAGAGTCCATGTGACTTCATAGTTTCCCATGATGCTTTGCATCAGATGAATTATTTGTGATTTGGATCTGGTCCCGTCTTTCCTGATGTCTCACATGTTGTTGTTGTCGTCGTGTTTTCCCTCCCAAACAAATGGGCCGCACCCCTTTCACTTTGGCTGTTGCCATGGCAACATGCAAATGCACGTCTGCCCGTGGCCTCTCACAGTCATGTGTGCCGGTCCTCGGCTCAGAGGACGGGGACATAGAGGTCGCGGTGAGGTGGTGAGTCTGCTGCTGCTGCTGAGTCCTGACTGTGTCTCCTCTCTGTCTCCGTTGCAGCTCGATCCGGTCTCTTTGGAGTCATGGACCTGAGGGAGTCCACCACGACCCAGAAGGAGCTCCATCCCAACGGATCTCTGTGTGAGTTTATTAGAGACACACCGTCGTTCACCATGTGTTCAAACATCAGCAACACCTTCCTCTGCCTTCAGTCTCTAGAGGTACCTCTAACCTGATCTCTGACCGCATTCTAAATACACTGAATGTATTGAATGATTCCTCTGAGTTAGACTGGTTGACAGCGTCTCTGATGACGATGATGATGATGATGATGATGATGATGATGATCTATTTAGTTAATCGTAGGGATGCACCGATACCACTGTTTTTCAGACCGAGTACAAGTACTTACATTTGGGTACTCTCCGATACCGAGTACCGATACGAGTACTTCTGTGTCTAAAGACCCTCGTTAACAGCCAGCTGGAGGGTGTGAGCAACACGGCAGGCTGGGGAGTCCCGCATACGAGGCGGTGCGCCGCCACCGGCTCTAGGTCGGCTTGGAAAGGCTCGGGGCGAAGGTGGCTCGCAGCCGCAGCTTTACAGCGCCTCCTACCCTTGGACAAAGGGCTTGCTGCGCCGTCTCTCCCCGCCAGGGGATGGCCCCCTGCTCCCGGTGCATGGGGCCATCCCGATGTCGGCAACCCACCTGACCCGTCCTGAAACACGGACGAAGAAGTCTAACGCGCGCTTGAGTCAGAGGGTGCAAGCAAAACCCTGTGGCGCAATGGAAGTGAGGGCCGGTGCGCGCCAACTGAGGTGGGATCCCACTGTCAAGTGGTATCGTTGCCGTTTTGCGAGTACGAGTACATGAGCACAGTATCGGACCCGATACCCGATTCTGGTATCGGTGCATCCCTAGTTAATGGTCTCCTTCCTGTCCGTCAGTTAAACACACTTCTGCACCGCTGACACCAACAGGTGACGACTGTCAGGAGAAACAACGCTCAGACACTCACACTGTCACCTCCTCTTCCTCTTCACCTTCCTCTTCATGGTCCTCAGTGGCTTCCTGTTTGTTGGGGCTGATGTGGAGCGCTGCTGTTTTCACAGGTTAATTAACCAATCTCACTTTGAGCAGCAAAAACAACAACATGTACCAGATGCTGTGCAGGACTGACGGTCACATGACATGAATCCATATGAACATCAGTAATCATTTAGTGCATGTAAACATAGTCAGTTATTCTCTCATCAGAGAATGACATTAAAGCCGTCACTTCATCAGACTTGACTTATTACTGAGTTGATGTGATCGTAGAGTCAAACTGATGAGCAGATTAAGTTCCTGAGGGAAAACCAGGATCAGAATTCCCACCATTTGACTCTTTTTAAATATCTGTAAACTGGAACAAACGTCCTATTACTCACTATTAGCTTCAGTTCTTCTAATCTTCTCTTTATTAATGACTCTCTTATGGGTTTTCCTCCTCAGCTCAGAGTCTCTGTCAGCTGACTCTCAGAGCAGCTTCAGCTGTTTGGCCTCTGATCAAGAAACTGTTTTCAACTTCTCGGAGCGCCGGACGCTCTGCAGGTTAACGCCGTGTCTCCGTGTTTAGAGTAGTGATTCCTCCTCCTCCTCTTCCTCCTTCTCCTTCTTCCCCTCTCATGTGCAGCATGTTCTGTGTGGGAGCTCCATGTTGGATCTTTTTCTTCCTTTGCTGCATCGTTAAATGTTTTGTGATCCAGATCAGACGATTCTGGATTTGTGAAACGTGGATCAGTGTTTCCCGAAGCCTCAAAAGACGTCTCAAAGATCTTCAGTTTACCATCAGAGAGGAAAGAAACAAGAACATATTCACATTTAAGAAGCTGCAATCAGACAATTTAGACTTCATGGATTATCAAAACAGTTGACTTTGTGTGTTAGACAGTGACCCTGGTCCATACTGAGTGGGACGTGGGACTCCTTTCTCTGCTCCTCCTGTTCTATTTAGTCCTGTTCTGTTTCTCTGCTGGTTTTGTCTGCAGTCTGACTCCCTGAAGCTTCATCATAATCTCTTCTTTTCTCTCTTCCTGCTGACCTGCAGCCTCCAGCTCAGCTGCTGAAAGACTTCAGTTAATCATGTGATTATTTAATGAACCTCCCCTCTGTGTGTGTGTGTGTGTGTGTGTGTGTGTGTGTGTGTGTTCAGGTGAGACAGCAGGTGATGTGTACAGGTGGCTCAACAGACGACAGCATCACATGACCGCGAGCTTCCTCACAACACGGCAAGTTGTTGTTTGTGTTTTTGTGCCTCCTGTCTAAAGTATTCTGTAGACAGTATTCAGAATACAGTATTCTGAATACTGTATTCAGAATTCAGTATTCAGTATTCAGAATACAGTATTCAGAATACTGTATTCTGAATACTGTATTCAGAATACTGTATTCTGAATACAGTATCCTGAATACAGTATCCTGAATACAGGAGGAAAACAGGACGGCTAAAAACCAAAGAAGAAGTTTCTCCGTCTAGAGATGATTTCTTCTGTTTTAGTCTGACTGTTAAAATGTGGTTTCTCCTGCAGGTTTCCTGTCCGGCTCCTCCTGGTTCTCCTCCCTCTGCTGCTCCTCTTCAGTACGTCTAAAACTACCAGTATTTCCTGATTGATAAATCTGATTGCAAAGTAGAATTTGATGAGGTCGTCCTCTGCAGGCAGAATACATGGCATCTGTAGGGTGATGAGGTTGATCCAGATTTACAAAGTGAAGCCATGTGGTGCCTTGACAAAAAGAAAGATATATTTTTCCGAGGTTTTTTTTCCGTAAATTTGTGATTTAAATCTCAGAGAATATTCCTATTTTTTCTCGTATTTTTATGATTTAAATGTCAGAAAATACCCAAGATTTTTGCTCTTAAATCTGTAACTTTAATCTCAGAGAATATACAAATTTCAAAGAATATCCAAATTTTCTTTTCTTGTAAATTTGTAACTTTAATCATAGAGAATATTCTTTTTTTTCTCTTGAATTTTCCTCTTTAATGTCAGAGAATATTACATTTTTTCTTGTAAATTTATAACTTTAATCCTTGAGAATATTCTTCTTTTTTTCCTTGTGAATTTTCCACTTAAATGTCAGAGAATATTAGTTTTTTTTCATGACTTTGTTCATTTAATTTCAGTTTTTTTCGTGGACTATTCCCCCCCTCCCTCGGCTCTGTATTTTATTTAATTTCTTATGTACGGTGTCTCTGACACGCCGTCGTACAGCTCAGACAGTTCGTTGATCCAATGTTTGGTTCTCCTTCAGGTCTGTGTTGGTTCGGTCCAGCCGGTCTACAGTCTGTCCTTCCAGCTGTCAACATCACAGAGGCGGTCTCTGATGTCCCCGATCTGTCCTCCACACACGGCTTCACGTCCTCCCAGAGCCCATCGGCAGAGGGCGCCGTGGAGGAGTCGAGGGAGGTGCAGCCCTTCGTGGAGACGCTCTTCAGTCGACCTCCAGCGGCGGGAGAGGAGGTACTGATCCCGCCCTGTAGGAGGGAGTGTCCTTTAATACTTTAATGTCTTCTGTGTTTCTTTGCAGCTACAGTGTACATTTTATTTATTTTTCATTTTTCTAATTTAATTTAATTGTCTTTGAGTGATCACTGGTTCCAGCTTTTCCAGCGTCTCAGTTTTACGTCCTTATTCATTTTAATTAACACAACTTAACACAGAATAGACTGAATGTACTTTGTGTTTAGAGTGCAGCCCCTTGTGGCCTAAATTAGTATTACAACAACAAACACTGTCAGAACTTCTGTTTCACCTGTTCTTAAGTCATAAACAGGAGAGACAACTATTCAGATCAGACTGATAACATGAGTCAGCAGCAGTTTGTTTGTTCTCTGAAAGACTTTCTGTTGCTTCACAGGAAGCGGCGCCGGCGGAGGATGAGGATGAGTCGGGTCGGCTTGTTCGTCTGGAGCGGAGTCTGGCGACGCTGTGGGAGCAGGTGGAGGCCGGAGGGCAGCGGGCGGAGCAGAGACACGTGGAGGTGCTCCGGCTGTACGCTGACCTCCAGCAGCAGATGGTCGCCAACCGAGAGGGCGTGGAGCCCTGGATGAGCGGCCTGCTGGACCAGCATCTGGACCAGCATCTGGACCAGCACCTGGACCGGCTCAGGAGACGACTGGACGAGGAGAAACTGCAGACTGAGCAGGTACTGGACTCATCTCTTGAGTAGATGAACTGATGCATGATGGGAATGTGTGTTTCTTTGATGTGTCTGTCTGTAGTCTCTGCAGAAGGATCTGTTACAGCAGCAGAGTCAGACGTCTCGTCTGGATCAGCTGGAGCTGCAGCTGCAGACGCTGGCCGCCAGGACAGAGGTAGACACACCTACACAACCCACACTTACACAACCTACACCTACACAACCTACACTTACACAACCTACACCTACGTCTACGTGATCACAGTCAGGCTACTTTATATATAGGGTACTTTTCATCACATTTATTCAACTTTTAATCACATTTAGGTTACTTTTAATCTTATTTACGATACTTTTTAAAAGGTTTCTTTTAATCTCAGTTTAGTTTAGATCTTATTTTACTGCGTTTGGTTTCAGGACAGTTTTTGTTGTTATATTGTTCTACAGGAGTTGCATAGGAGACGAGAAGCTGCTACGACTGTCTCACCTTCACCAACAACACTTGTAGCTTCCGTCAGGTAACCTTCATCGTCCTCTTCACCTCACAGTCAGCTGGAGTTTTTGTAGATTTATTTGATGTCAGAAGAACAAAAAGTCACTTTTCTTTAATCCAGTGAACGGAGTGAAGGTGTGAAAGGGTACAGGTTAATAACTTGTGTATGTGCTGTCACCGTGAGCCTCTCAGATGTTGTCTTGTAACTTCCTCTAGTGGTGCTGTGGACCGTCAGTCCCATGATGCCTTGCTGGCGGAGGTTGCGCGGTTGGAAGAGGCTCTGGAGGACGTCAGGCGGGATGTTAAGGGTCTGTCTGGGTGTCAGGACAGCTACCGACGACTCGACACAATCCAGCAGACGGTGAGACAGAAGAAACCTTGATTATTATAAGCAGCGAGGTTCGACTCCTTCGCTGTCCCCATCCCTAAATGTGACTAAAGAAAATGGAGACAAACGTACTTTTTAATGTAGTTTCCTTAAACAAAAACAGCCTCAGAGCACCAGCTGAAGAAACCCTGTCGAGTATCTTTGAACCCGACAGACAACATCATATTTTAAAAGGGCCTTTATGTCATCAAATTTACAGTCAAAGTGCGCCGATACGCAGATGACGCCATGTCATACTAGCTAGAAGGAGGATAAATAACGCTACAAACTTATGCAAAATTTGTGAGGAAAAACTGGCATGGCCATTTTTGAAGGGGTCCTCTGACCTCAGTCAAAGTGCTCCGATACGCTGATGACGCCAAACTCTTTCTCTTTCACCTCGAGATGGGAATCGAGAACTGCTTCCAAATTGTTGCTGTTGAGGTGATTCTGTTTCCGTATCTCAACGTTTCCAATGTGTCCTCTGTCAGATCTCAGCGCAGGTCTCCGCTCAGGTCCGTGAGGAGGTTCGGGTTCTGGTCTACGGCAACCAGCTGACGGTGGGGGGCGGGGCGCCCGGAGATGCCGCCGCCGCCGCCGCCGGCCTCCCAGAGTCGCTCCTCGAGTGGCTGTCGCAGCAGTACGTCAGCGGCGCCAACCTGCAGGCGGTGCTGGCCTCTCTGGAGCTCAGCATCATACAGAACATCAGCCTGCAGCTGGAGAAGCGCCGCAGCGAGGAGACGGTCCGAGAGGCCGTCCTGCACGCCGCCGGGGCTGCTGGGGCCGCCGTGACCCGGGAGGTCAGTGGGAGCTTCATGACCCGTTGATCATTAGAGAAGTTCTGATTCTTTCTAAGAACTATAATTGACAGCGAGGCTCCAGACTGTAGCTCCTGAAAGTTCACTTATATCTCGTCTCTTCCAGGACGTCCATGAGATCGTGAAGAACGCTCTGCGCCTGTTTTCTGAGGACCGAACTGGCCTGGCGGACTACGCTCTGGAGTCAGGAGGTCACAAACAGCCCAGTTTGTTTTAGAATCTAGGATCTAGGTTAAAGGATCCGTGTGGTCATGTCTGTGTCGTACTGTACTCAGATTAATAGAACATCCATTACTTCCTAAACTCTCCCCCTGTAGCTCTGATCCGATCTGTACCTGACAGGTGTTTGTCTGCTGTCGTCCTGCAGGGGGCAGCATCCTGAGCACTCGCTGCTCGGAGACGTACGAGACGAAGGCGGCGCTGCTCAGTCTGTTCGGACTTCCTCTCTGGTATTTCTCTCAGTCTCCTCGAGCTGTGATCCAGGTAACACACCCGTCCTATAGACCCTTTTAGTTATGAGGTGACGGTGTTAGCTGGAGGCTAACCAAAGGAATCTTCTAGATCTAGCTAGCTAATTGATTGATGTGAAATGTGGAGAAACCTCAGCAGAAGCTCCAGCTGTGTGTCTCTGATCTGCTCCTCCTGCAGCCGGACGTCCATCCAGGAAACTGCTGGGCCTTCAGAGGCTCCGCGGGCTTCCTGGTGATCCGCCTCTCCATGAGGATCCTCCCCACCGCCTTCTCCCTGGAGCACATCCCAAGAATCCTGGCGCCCAGCGGGACGCTGCACAGCGCCCCCCGAGACTTCACCGTCTACGTAAGAGAGAGAGACGGATAGATCGATAGAGACGCTGGCAGCATCAGAACTCTGTCAGGAACCTGGAAGTTGAGTTTATGTTTGTTGTTGTCAGGGTCTGGATGATGAGAGTCAGGAGAGAGGGAAGCTGCTGGGCTCCTACACCTACGACGAGGACGGAGAAGCTCTGCAGACCTACGCCGTCACCGTGAGTAATCACTGCTGAGTCAACGGTAGACGGGGTTCTGGTCCTGAAGCAGTCGTTGGCTCATCAAATATGTTTAAAAATAAAGATAAGAATCCAACACATAAAAACACAAAATGGTGCAGAAGTTAACGGGGTTCCTACGCAGTATGACATTTAGATTTTAGTAGTTTCCATGTCTGGATCATATTATCATACATAGATGCATAAACATCACTGTTAGCGCCGTTAACTACGAGCTATTGAAAGCTGTGTGGAGGAGATAGAAATTCTCCCAATCTCACATTTAGCACCTTTTAATCTTCATTTTTTCTTAAACTTTTAATACTAGTTTCCTCAACAAACACAAAAAGCCTTCGAGCATCTTAAATGTGACTTTGTGAACGCTGAAGAAACCCCGTTAAGTATCAGACAACAGATTTTAAAAGTGCCTTCAATGTCATTAGATTTACAAAGTGCGGCAATACGCCGACGACGCCAAACTCTTTCTCTTTAACGTAGAGGTGGGATCGAGAACCGGTTCCAAATTGTCCGATCCGTCGGACTTCCATGCCTCCGCGTATATCGGTTCCTTTTTATCTTCAGGGTCAGTATGAACGAGAGGAACAACGACCACCATAAAACTGTCAAATGTTCTTTGTTTTAAGATAAACTTGTACAAATCTGAACCCATCCTTTTTTAAAAAATGTGTTCAAATACGCTGCGACATTTTATGAGTTTTTTTAATGCAAAAAATGCTGAAAGTAAAAACACAAGTTTTTCCTCTTCAGCACCCCTTGCCGTTTCCCGGGGCCGTGGACTTAGCGCTCGCTGCACCAGTGTTCAAATGTTATTAGACATTCAGGCAGGAAACTGATAAAGACTCGGACCGATGAGCAGATTCGATGATGGTAAACAACTTCCATCCCTCACTGTCACGTCCGACGTTCTTGGTTTCTTTTCCAACAGGAGGAGAATGACCGAACCTTCCAGATCATCGAGGTTCAGGTGTTGTCCAACTGGGGCCACCAGGAGTACACCTGCATGTACCGCTTCAGGGTGCACGGGACGTCCGGAGACACCTGAGGACGGCGCAGACTTTCTGTCCGATTATTTAAGACACGAACAGGGCGGAGACGGCGGGGAAACATTCACACGGTGAAACATTCACACGGTGAAACATTCACACGGTGAAACATTCACACGGTGAAACATTCACACGGTGAAACATTCACACAGTCACCTCTCAGCTAACTGTGCTAACTGTGCTTGAGTCTCTACTCACTGAGACTTCATCTCCGGGTGTCGTCAGTTTCCTGTGGAAAGAGGACGCACTCACAGTTTTGATTCTTCTGTCAATAGTTAATATTATTTTTATATATCAGAGTTTTGTCTTTGCTGTGTTTTAAAGGTCCGTCAGGCTTCAGCCCGTTCTTTTTTTTATCGGTTCCGGTAAAACAGATGTGAGCAGAAAATGTTTTTTCAAGTCTATCGTAAAATGACTCTCGAAGATGGCGTCTAGATTTGGTAACTATTTAGGAAGACTGTTGATTTATATCCCATACATCATCTTTAGGAGGGTTTGTCTTCACAGTCAGTATGAACAACTTCCACCATAAAACTGCCAAATGTTCATTGTTTTAAGATAAACTTGAATAAATATGAACCCATTCTTTTTAAAATGTGTTAAATACGCTGCAACATTTGAGTTTTTAATGCAAAAAATGCTGAAAGTCAAATTATCTGCCCCACGAAAAGTTTTTCTTTCCTCTGAATTTGATTCTCGAACAGTCAAATCTCACAGCTGCAGAACTGAACCATGATAATGACCAAAAATGACTCATGCAATATGAATATTGTTTGCACTAATTGACTCGACTGCACTGATTGTTTTTTTGTCTTCAGGTTAATGTAAGATGAATTTTAATTTTTAATTGTTGTTGTAACCACTTTGATTTTTACATAATATGTATATTTGTGTTTTTTTTGTATGTGATTTCAAGCTGGACATAATAAAGATGTAAAATAAGATAAAATATACTTTATTATCCTGCTGGGAAGTTAATCTTTGACTCCACAACGCCGCATCAGTCAACCGTCACGATGCACAAACATCATAGATCATATCATACATACATAAAAAGAATAAAAAGAACATCTTACATGTAACTGAACGCTGAAGAAACACTGTCAAGTATCTTTCAACCCGACAGACGACATCATGTTTTAAAGGTGCCTTTATGTCATTCAATTTACAAAGTTCGCCAATACGTCGATGATGCCAAACTCTTTCTCTTTCACGTACAGATGGGAATCAAGAACCGGTTCCAAATTGTCCGGTCCGTTGGAGGGGTTATCGGTTCCTTTTATAGATGTTATGTTTTTCTGACAGTTACACAAAACTCAGCGTCACGACGTCACTCTGCATCACCATCTTGTTTTTTTTGCCGTTGCCGTCTTGGTTTTTGGCCGTCACCAAGATGGTGACGTCTAAAATTACTTTTCCTCAACCTTTATGTTATTGTATCGTGTCAATGAGGCTCCTCACGTATAGTTTATCGTATATGTAAGTATAGAAGGTTTTACGTTCTGTATTCGTCATGTGAACTACGTCTACAGTGGCGCAGACGTTGGAAATTAAATTCTTGTTCTCCAACAGCGCTACTACAACATGTATAAAAAGAAAAACATAAGAATTCAAGACATAAAATAGTGCAGAGTTTTATATAAAAGATAAAGCAGAAGGTTGGTGACCAGTAGAGATAAAATGCATAAACTGTTTCAACAGGATCAAATATGAAATGTTTGTTGAGCTGCTGGAGTCTGAAGTTAATCTCTTTATATAAGAGCTGGTTTAATTCACTTTTCAGTCCGGCCTGTAATCCTCCTCTTCTTCATCCTCCTCTTCATCCTCCTCTTCCTCCTCCTCCTCCTCCTCTTCATCCTCCTCCTCTTCATCCTCCTCTTCATCCTCCTCCTCCTCCTCCTCCTCTTCATCCTCCTCCTCATCCTCTTCATCCTCCTCCTCTTCATCCTCCTCTTCATCCTCCTCCTCCTCCTCCTCTTCATCCTCCTCTTCCTCCTCCTCCTCATCCTCTTCATCCTCCTCCTCTTCATCCTCCTCTTCCTCCTGCTGCTGAGATGATGTTTTAATCCACAGATGATGATGTCTCACTCTGTTGTTCAGAGCAGAGCTCCATTCAGGCACAAACCGTGTGAATAACTGCAGTGGTGGAAAGTAGAAGTACATTTACTCAAGTACTCTACTTAAATACACATTTTAGAGTACCTGAGCAGGTAGTATACAGAGTACCTGAGCAGGTAGTGAACGGAGTACCTGAGCAGGTAGCGTACAGAGTACCTGAGCAGGTAGTGAATGGAGTACCCGAGCAGTTAGTGAACAGAGTACCCGAACAGGTAGTGAACGGAGTACCTGAGCAGGTAGCGAACAGAGTACCTGAGCAGGTAGTGAACGGAGTACCTGAGCAGGTAGTGATCAGAGTACCTGAGCAGGTAGTATACAGAGTACCTGAGCAGGTAGTGAATGGAGTACCTGAGCAGGTAGCGAACAGAGTACCTGAGCAGGTAGTGAACGGAGTACCTGAGCAGGTAGTGATCAGAGTACCTGAGCAGGTAGTATACAGAGTACCTGAGCAGGTAGTGAATGGAGTACCCGAGCAGTTAGTGAACAGAGTACCCGAACAGGTAGTGAACGGAGTACCTGAGCAGGTAGTGAATGGAGTACCTGAGCAGGTAGTATACAGAGTACCTGAGCAGGTAGTGAACGGAGTACCTGAGCAGGTAGTATACAGAGTACCTGAGCAGGTAGGGAACGGAGTACCTGAGCAGGTAGTGAACGGAGTACCTGAGCAGGTAGTGATCAGAGTACCTGAGCAGGTAGTGAACGGAGTACCTCAGCAGGTAGTGAACGGAGTACCTCAGCAGGTAGTGAACGGAGTACCTGAGCAGGTAGTGAACGGAGTACCTCAGCAGGTAGTGAACGGAGTACCTGAGCAGGTAGTGAACGGAGTACCTGAGCAGGTAGTGAACGGAGTACCTCAGCAGGTAGTGAACGGAGTACCTCAGCAGGTAGTGATCGGAGTACCTGAGCAGGTAGTGAACGGAGTACCTGAGCAGGTAGTGAACGGAGTACCTGAGCAGGTAGTGAACGGAGTACCTGAGCAGGTAGTGAACGGAGTACCTGAGCAGGTAGTGAACGGAGTACCTGAGCAGGTAGTGAACGGAGTACCTGAGCCGGTAGTGATCAGAGTACCTGAGCAGGTAGTGAACGGAGTACCTGAACAGGTAGTGAACGGAGTACCTGAGCAGGTAGTGAACGGAGTACCTGAACAGGTAGTGAACGGAGTACCTGAGCAGGTGGGAGCTGCAGATTCATTGCCGTTATTATGATATAAATCTAGATTATAGTTGCTTTAAAGAGAATCTCTCTCTGATGGTCCTGTGATGTCACAGAGAGAGAGAGAGAGGGGGGGGGGGGGGGGGGGGG
>NC_133814.1:27776179-27783679 GCF_043250625.1 Sebastes fasciatus
CACCTGGTGGAGTGATCACACCTGGTGGAGTGATCCCACCTGGTGGAGTGATCACACCTGTCTGTATGTGAACTGACTGTCTTCCAGCCACGGAGTCGGCAGACGGCAGCGGCGGCGGAGTGGACGACCTGCCGGTTCCTCAGCAGATCCGGATCAGTAACATCACCTGTGATTCGTTCAAGATCAGCTGGGAGATGGAGAGCAGACGCAGAGAGAGGATCAGCCACTACTTCATCGACCTCAACAAGAAGGAGAACCAGAAGGAGAACAAGTTCAAACATAAGGTCGGTTCTAACAAACACCTGATCGGTTCCACAAAACATCTGATGGTATTTACATCATGTTCTCCACTTGGTTATCATCGTCTGAATTCTGACTGGAGCTTCTCCTCCTCCTTCTCCTCCTCTTCCTCGTCCTCCTCCTCCTCCTTTTCCTCCTCTTCCTCGTCCTCCTCCTCCTCCTCCTCCTCCTCCTCCTCCTCCTCCTCCTCCTCCTCTCCTCTTCCTCCTCCTCCTCCTCCTCCTTTTCCTCCTCCTCCTCCTCCTCCTCCTCCTCCTCCTCCTCTTCCTCCTCCTCTTCCTCAGGATGTACCGACGAAGCTGGTGGCGAAGGCGGTTCCCCTGCCGATGACGGTGCGAGGTCATTGGTTCCTGAGTCCTCGTACAGAGTACACCGTGTCCGTCCAGACCGCCGCCAAACAGCCGGACGGAAACTACGCCGTCTCTCGGTGGAGCGAGATCATCGAGTTCTGCACCGCAGGTTGGACGAGAGGACAAAACGTCAAACAGCTAAATATTAATATTCATATTATCTCATCAATCTTTTAACCAACATCAGAACCACCAGATACTCGTTTATTTAACCCTTTAAAGGACGGTTTGTTTACATCATGACACCGTTGTCTGTCACTGAGTGATGAAGTTACACGATTGGTCGGCCCGGTGTTGGAGTCTCCTCATTGGCCGGTTCTCTTTGAAAAGGCGGGAACACAACCCCTGTGTGTATTATAGGTGTGTATTATAGGTGTGTATTATAGGTGTGTGTTATAGGTGTGTGTTCTCTGTGCAGATTACTCCTCTGTCCATCTGAACCAGCTGCTGCAGAAAGCCGAGGCGATCGCCGGCAGGATGCTGCCGTTCAGCGTCTTCTACAGGAACCAGCAGGAGGAGTACGTCCGGCAGGCCAGGTGTGTGTGTGTGTGTGTCCTGTTGTGTCCTCTACCTGTCCAGGTGTGTTCTAACCCCCCCCCACCCCCCCTGCGCTGTCAACAGCCCTTTGTATCGCTCCAGAGACGCTCAGTGCCGTCGCATGCTGCCGTCGGTTAAAGACAACAGCGGTAGCCACGGGTCACCCATCAGCGGCAAACTGGAGGGCGTCTTCTTCAGCTGCAACACCGAGTTCAACACAGGAAAACCCCCCCAGGACTCACCGTATGGACCCCACCGCTTCCAGGTACCGCCACAGACCCGGTACGGGACAATGGTTGTTTTGTTCTGTATCACTTCAGGGAATTTTAGGAAGTCCAACCAGAACTTCTAAACTGCTAAAGCTGCACCTGAACGTCACAATGTTGTTCCTGATGGAGATAAAACTCAACTGGTTTCTGGTCACTCCACTGGTTTCTGGTTGATCCACTGGTTTCTGGTCGCTCCGCTGGTTTCTGGTCGCTCCACTGGTTTCTGGTTGATCTGCTGGTTTCTGGTTGATCCACTGGTTTCTGGCTGATCCGCTGGTTTCTGGTCGCTCCGCTGGTTTCTGGTCGCTCCACTGGTTTCTGGTTGATCCACTGGTGTCTGGTTGATCCGCTGGTTTCTGGTCGCTCCGCTGGTTTCTGGTCGCTCCACTGGTTTCTGGTTGATCCGCTGGTTTCTGGTTGATCCGCTGGTTTCTAGTCGCTCCACTGGTTTCTGGTCGCTCCACTGGTTTCTGGTCGATCCAGGCAGAATAAGTAAATCTAACGCTGCGTTTGTTTCTGCACAGATCCGAGCCGCCGTCCTCTTCAACCAGAACACCAACGTGTACTTCGGGGATTTCTACTGCATGTACACGTCCTACCACTACGTCATCCTGGTCCTTGCTCCGGACGGCTCCGACGGAGACGCCTTCTGTAAAGGGAGGCTGCCAGCGCTGGACCGGTCCGACAACCGCCTTCTGAGCTGCACGGAAGAGGACGACGGCTCGCTGTCTTTCCGCCACGCCCAGGACGTCATCCTGGAGGTGATCTACACGGAGCCGGTGGACCTGTCTTCAGGGACGATGGCGCATATCAGCGGCCACCAGCTCATGAGTCAGTCCACCGCCAACGCCAAGAAAGACCCCAGCTGCAAGATCTGCAACATCAGCGTGGGACGTTAGCCGGACCGTCTGACGGGACGACCGGCTAGCTGCTAATAACTAAAGACATAAAGACATAGCTGGCTAGATGGTAGCTAAGTGCCGGTGATGCCGGGCCGGCTGGCAGGAAATCAATTGAACTAAATTCTAAATTTTGAATATGTATCAACATTTTATTACGAATGATTCTAGTATTATAAATCATCCGTTGGTCATCCAGAGTTCATAGTTAGCTCCGCTAAGGAGGTCATCGTTGTCTTTGTATCGGCTGGTTTCAGTTTGTCGGCAGGATTACGGAAAGAACGACCTGCCCAATTTTCATGAAACTGGGTGGAACGGTGTAACATGGGCCAAAGAAGAACCCAATCTGGAGTGGATCTGGATCGTGGAGAGAGAACCGGATCCGGCGTTGGAGGCTCCCGTTCCCGCTTCCATTGGTAGCGTTTCCTTTAACTCCGCCTCCCAGCCCTCGCTCCAGCCTCGGTCTGCGTCTCGTTCACATGAATGGAGGAAGGAAATAACTCTGGATTCAGCTATAAGTTCATTTTATAACTTTTAGGACCTGATGATTTAAACGTGACGGACGCGGAAGTTGCAGTACCGCCGTTTGGCGACTACGAAAGCCAGCATCAACAGCCGGCGCTCTTCCTCGGGGGCTTGATCTGAATCACAAGGCGGACACATTCATTATGTTTCACTCATGGAAGCGGCCTCAGCGAAGGTCTGCGCTCTGCGGGTGCCCCTCTAGTTCCAGATGTAACTGTGAAGGAGAATACAGAGCTGATGTGGAACCAGAACTTTACGGTTCTGTTAAAGAAGAAGAAGAAGAAGAAACCCCCAAAATGACTACAAGTCCAGCTTGTCGAGGAGGAGGATGACTTTCATCCAGGAGAACGCTGCTCGTGTTCACAACGTTCAGTTTAATTTTCACTGTACTAACGTCGTAGTTTTCAGCCCAAACATGTTGTTCTTTCCTAAACCGAACCAGAGTGAATCCAAGCAGATGTTTTTGTTTAACTCACGTCATTAATCACGTGTTTAGTGCGAGCGTAAAGTGGCGCCAAGGTGTCTGATAAAGCGTCAGTATGTGACGGGTTGGGATGAGAACGTGCTGAAAACTACCTGATACCTTTAATATTGTTCCTTCTGAGTATTTCTATCAGACACTAAACACAGCGGCAGCTCGTTGCTGTTGTATTGTCAGATCAATTAAAACCATGTTGCTGCTAAATGTCTAATTATTATTTCTCCAGATTTATTTTAATCAAGATAAACACTGTCTGTTTAATTAACTGTGTTCTGCTTTCATGTCAGTTATGAATGGATGGCTGTGAATGAATGTGTGAAAAGGTAGAAATATTGAATTAAAGTGACAGTCCTGCCTTTAAAACCTCAGAGTAAAAATACTGAAGTATCAAGCATAACTCCGTACCATCACTGTTGTGTATGGAGGATGGAGCCTGCCTAAATAAAAATAAATAAATGAATAAATATGTCACTAAATTTAGCAAAAATAATATTTAAAATTAATGTAACCATTAATTCATTGGTAAAATGTAACGTGTAATGTAATGTTTTTTATTTGTTTCTTTATTTATTTATCTTTGTATTAATTCCCTTATTTATTTACTGTTCTGTTTAATTTTCCCTTTTATTTATTTATGTATTTCTTTTTTATAGACTTTTAAATGTATTATTTTTGCATTTATTCGTTTATTTTTGTGAGGTTGAAAAAAATTAATTAATAAAAATAAATGCATTTAAAAATAAATATTAAATAAATAAAAAATAAATGCAAAAATAATTAAACAAACACGTGAAAAAAAATAAATAAATGGAAATTTCAACCTCACAAAATAAATATATAACAAATTTAAAAATAAATCAATTTAAAAATTGATCAAAATAAATACACAAATAAATATATAAGGGAATTAATACACAGCTGAATAAATAAAGAAGCAAATTAAAACAGAAATATCAATATATGGCACATTTTATCAATTAATTAATGGCCACATTTATTTTTAATGTTATCTTTGTTATATTTAATGACATATATATTTATTTATTCATTGATGGAGTTATTTATTTTTCATAACTATCTAGAGCTATATACAGAATAATGTTGTACCTGGAGGGTGAACCCACCTGAAAGTAAAATATGTGTAATTATTATTATAATTATTAAGACGCAGTGGAGCCGCTGCTTCTTCAGATTTGTGTTAACTTCTTTATTTATAAGATTACAAATTATGAAACATCACAATTCATCAACGCAGTTTCCTTTAATGATATGAAACCCCTCCAGAATACCCACAATCCTCTCTGCTCATCACAGATTAGTAGTTTCTTGTTTCCAGGTCAATTAGAGAATGCACAATAACTCAATACAAACAGCGTCTGGATATTTATTCTCTCTCCTGGTATAAAAATAAGTTCTAAGTGCTTCACACACTTTAATACTGTCTCTGCTCCGGCATGTTCACAGCTCGGATGTCGGCGCGTCGTAAAACTCTCCAGAAACACTTAAATAGAGGAAACACGTCGGACTGAAGGATCGGTCGTCTGCGTTCATTATTATCGGGAACAAAGACGATGTCGCGCAATTTCAATGTTCTTATTTTGACTTTCAAATCGAAAGTGGAAAAACTGCAATGTTTTCTTGCAGACTGTAAACAGACACCCTGGTCTTTTAAAAATGACGTTCCCATACAACGAAACTTCATCGTCAATCACGTTTATTATTAGGGAAACATATTTCTCCTGTATTATGTTTGTCTTTGACGTATCACAAATACGTTTCTAATCATAGTCTGCGAACAAACACCAGAGTTTCACCAGGAGACCGCTGTTCGTGTCCCGTGTGAAACCAGAAGTCAACATTGATTTATTTTAGGTTACGAACGTTACATCCAGCTCAGTCGCAGAGCAGTTTGTGAAATAGTCACATAATCGAATGTACTGATTCGTACATAGACATGAATTTCACCTTTTTTTTTTCATGATTATCAGCACGAAATCAATTCGTATGTAATCCATGTAATTGTGAACCAGGAAGTGTAAAGAGCGGTGAACGCCACGTAGGGAGGAGGTCGGGATGGATGGGTGGGTTAAAAAACACCAGACTTTCACCAGGAGACCACTATGGTGCCCCGTGTGAGGCCAGAAGTCAACATTGATTTATTTGTCACGTAACTTCCGTACTTCAGTTCCAGCACTTCTGGAGTTATTTTAACCCAAACCGCCATCTTTTCTTAAACCTAACTAAGTCGTTTTGTTGCCTGAACCTAACTAAGTCGATCTTTTCCTAAACCTAACTAAGTATTTTATATTGGAAAAACTGGAGCGGAAATTGACACGTCACATGTTACTGGACATTCGTAGGAAAATGCACAAAAATATGTTGTTGAAAGTCGTGTCCATGTCCACGAATCAAATAGATAAAATTTTGTGACTACTTCAGGAACTCACGTGAGACTGTGTTGGTACTAATAACTTAACAAACGCACTTATTTTAAGCCAAACCATCATAAAGTCATTTTGTTGCGTTTTTTTGTTTTGTTTCAATTCACAACGTTAACCACGAGTTCAAAACTGCGACCGTAAACCGGGAGAAACGTTTATTACGATTAAGTTTCCCTCGAAAAGTAATCGAGGATGCAATTTAGATGTTTGGGGACGTCATTTTTAGGAGACCAGGTTGAAACAGAAGATGATTTTAATGAGGAAACTGATTTAATTTTGATTGTTATTGGCTCAGATTGATTTTTCTGTCAAATCCACAACGTCTTCTTTGTAACCACCAAAAGCTTTAGTTGGCTGCCTTTAAGTGTTTCAGTTGTCTAACCCTAAACCATCACTTATTAACCGTGACTACAATCCCGACTACGAGAGAATCTTCTAACTATGAACGTAATCTGGGGTTTGAGGTTCCCGTTTGGCGGCAGGTTTAAAACATCCAGAGTCAAGTTTTAGCAGCTGGCTGATGTTTTTATTTAGTAGAATCGGAACAAACGACACACGAAGTGAACATGAAAATACTGAAACATGGAAAAGAAATATCAACCAAAACGACGGTGAAGACCTGAAGCTGGTGTTTCTGTTCCTGTTCTGAGGTTTAACATTCAGGTATTATTTTTTAAATATGATGATTAAACGTCATTAGTGCAGATCTACAGGTCGTAATGAAATATGACGGCAGAAAAACTGAACAGATTTCCTCAAAGCATCGTGTTGAATATGAGGGAGAAAAAGACACAAAGTTCAGATGTACGAGATCTAAAAACTACATATTCACAGTTTGTAGAACTACAAAGTCTAGAATGCCTCAGTGACTAAAACAGGGTCTCCGTTTAAAAATCCGACTGTATCTTCAGACAGTCAACAGACTGCCAGGGAAAAACTACAGTCTGCAGTTGAAAGGCACTCAAGAGAACTACAACTCCCAGTTATCTCTGAGATAACAACACAGGGTTACAACAAATAACAAAATCTATTTATCTGATTCAGTTTTTGAATATTGTAAAAATACGAGAAACATGCAAAAAAAAATGCTTTAAAACAATTCCAACCTACAGCCAATCACAGGCTGTCTGCCAGCTACTTAATCAATCACAAAATAATCACAGATGTACGTACGCGTAATTCAGAGACGGATAATATGAAGAAAGGAATGAGGAATTTGTTTCAGGGAGACTGACGAGTCCGAAACGTTTTCCAGCAGCGGTTTTTGTCCACAGTGGTTTCTTCTTCCTGTAAAAGCTGCAGCGTAAAGGTGCATTCCCACTATTCTGCTTTAGTTTTTATTAGAAATAACAGATGAAACTAATGAAAGGAAAGGAGTCCATCCATTCCCACTAACCTGCTTTAGTTTTGGTAGAAATAACTGATGAAACTAATTCATTCCCACAGAACTTTTAAACTGATTTTGTTTTATTACCGCCGCCAAGGCCAAAGGGGAGGGGGGGGCAGCGACGTACATGAAACCTGCCTTGGCGGAGGTCTGCACTCTCCGAGTGCACTTCTATTTTTTTTTTTTTTTTTTAAAGCAGTTTAGTGTGACTGCGTCTTGAGCTGTGAGTGTTTTTCCTCGTTGGAAACCGCTCTTCTAGAAAACGCCGTATCCGTCGGAGTGGCGCGTCGCCACAGCGAAGGCGGGGTATC
>NC_133814.1:27791179-27798679 GCF_043250625.1 Sebastes fasciatus
CTCTCTAAAGGTCACCTGATTATCTCTCTGAGGATCACCTGATTACCTCTCTGAGGGTCACCTGATCACCTCTCTGAGGGTCACCTGATTACCTCTCTGAAGGTCACTTGATCACCTCTCTAAAGGTCACCTGATCACCTCTCTGAAGGTCACCTGATCACCTCTCTGAAGGTCACCTGATCACCTCTCTGAGGGTCACCTGATCACCTCTCTAAAGGTCACCTGATCACCTCTCTGAGGGTCACCTGATTACCTCTCTGAAGGTCACCTGATTACATCTCTGAGGGTCACCTGATTACCTCTCTGAAGGTCACCTGATCACCTCTCTGAGGGTCACCTGATTACCTCTCTGAGGGTCACCTGATCACCTCTCTGAAGGTCACCTGATCACCTCTCTGAAGGTCACCTGATTACCTCTCTGAGGGTCACCCGATCACCTCTCTGAGGGTCACCTGATCACCTCTCTGAGGGTCACCTGATTACCTCTCTGGATCCTTCATTCAGCTTTAAATCTGATTTCATATTTGATCGACAGTAAGGAGCTTTTGATTCAGTGGATCGTCGTTGATCATTAACAACAATAATCTGTATATGAGTGATCTTGATTTGATCCAGTTCAGTTTGACTACGACTCAAAGAAGACTAACTCTTTCTTTTCTGAAACGCCTGAAGCATTCATTCTGTTCATTCAGTTTCCTGAGTTTCAGATTAGGAGGTAAGTAAAGTTCATCCATCCTCACCTCTGACCGACGGCGTCCTGATCAGACCTCGACCTCCAACGTGAGCTTTGGCCGCCGGGAAGCGGAACTGACTCGGTATGGCGGCGTAGGCCTGGGGGGCGTAAAACACGGGCGGACCGAGATACGCCGCCGAGGGGTCGTACACCTGGAGGAGGACGAGGAGGAGGAGGAGGAGAAATGATCATCAGGTCAAGACTTTCTAATATATCAACACTGATTCATGTTCCCCAGAGGATGAATCCTACTGGAGGTTGACATAAAAGCTCACATGAGGAGGTCGTACCTGTCAGAGTTCGTGGTGCGTTCGGGGTCGTACCTGTCAGAGTTTGTGGTGCGTTCGGGGTCGTACCTGTCGGTCGTGGTGTGTTCGGGGTCGTACCTGTCAGAGTTCGTGGTGCGTTCGGGGTCGTACCTGTCGGTCGTGGTGTGTTCGGGGTCGTACCTGTCGAAGGTCGTGGTGCGTTTGGGGTCATACCTGTCGGTCGTGGTGTGTTCGGGGTCGTACCTGTCGAAGGTCGTGGTGCGTTTGGGGTCGTACCTGTCGGAGGTCGTGGTGCGTTCGGGGTCGTACCTGTCGGTCGTGGTGCGTTCGGGGTCGTACCTGTCGGTCGTGGTGCGTTCGGGGTCGTACCTGTCGGTCGTGGTGCGTTCGGGGTCGTACCTGTCGGAGGTCATGGTGCGTTCGGGGTCGTACCTGTCAGTCGTGGTGTGTTTGGGGTCGTACCTGTCGGAGGTCGTGGTACATTTGGGGTCGTACCTGTCGGTCGTGGTGCGTTTGGTGTCGTACCTGTCCCAGAGTGTAGGCAGCGTAGTCGGGCTGCAGCAGAGAACCTCCTCGTCCTCCCGTCCCCCTGGTGTAACGGACGTAACTGTCCTTGTCCACCGGCTTGGCCAGAGTGACCTCGATGGGAGAGCCGTCCACCAGCTGGAGGGAATAAAAACACGTCATCAGGTGGAAGACGTATTCAGATCATTAATTTTAGTAACAGTTAAACCACACAGTGAAAATGCTGCTCTTCTAGCTGCTGACCTTCCCGTTGAGGGCGTTCATGGCGTTGACGGCGTCCTCTCTCTGAGAGAAATGGACGAAGGCGTAGTCTCTGATCTTCTTCACTCGCTCCACGGCTCCTGGAACAACAAACTCACGCTTTATCTCTTTTCTGCCTCCTGGAGCTGCAAAGTTCAACACAAGTTTAAGTTTTGTTTTTGTTAATATTAGATATTGAATATTGTTTTTATTAGGACCTACCTGAGGTCAGGGCGTCAAACTTGGTCGCGTCTTTTAAAAACACATTTTTTTAGAACTTCTTTTCTCTGATTTTATTTATGTTTTATATTTTACTTGTTTTTATGTATTAAGTTGTTTATTACATTTCATTATCTTTGTGTTTTAAATGTGTTGTTTTTATTATAAAGCATATCAATAAAGATTATTACTATTATAATATTTAATTTGATCTCAATTTATTTTATTTTATTCATTTATTATTATTTTTTACGAATTAAAGGTCCTAAAAGGAGCTTTGTGTCGTGCCCTGTTGTTGTTTCATTCATTCTTATTTCCTGTTTTATTTTGAAATGCTCTCCTTGTCTCTCATTTCAGGTAACTTCACTTCCTGTCCTGTGTGATTAGCTGCCCCGCCCTCATTAGTCCCACCTGTGTCCCATCAGCCTCCTCCCCTTCCTGTCCTCAGTGTCTGTGCTGCCGTCTGCTTCTGACAGACTGGTTTTACTATGTTTTAGTTTCTAGTGTCGAAAATGCCCAAAAAATAATCTTTAAAAAATATTATTAATATTTATTGGTCAGTTTTACGCCCCAGTTGGTGCGTTCGAGGACAGTCCGACGTCTGAGTTCTGGGAGCTGACAGCCGGGTCGTGCTGCTGTGTTGTGCAGTACCTGGTCTGAGGCCGTTGAACTCCTTCTCGATGGTCTCCTCGGTGGTCTGCAGCATCAGGTTCCTGACGTACAGGATCTTCACGGTTGCCATGGTATCCTCATCCACCTCCACCTCAGGCTCCGCCCAGTCCACAGCGATGGCGTGACCCCACAGCTGGATACGACCTGAGGGGGGCGACAGGTAGGTTTCATTTTAATGTCTTTATTACTATTATAAGATGTTGTCTTCAGGTTACACTGGAAATAAATACATAAATAAATAAAGTAGAGCGCGCAGGTGAGCTCATCGAACACCATATTTTTGTCATTTCTTTTGAATATATAAACTTTAAACTGTCATTAGCCATAAATGTTACTGTGAAAATTACTGCAGTTGTATGTCAGTATTTTATCAATAAAAACAAAACAAAAAAACATAAATCAATACGTCAGTGATCCTGAAGTGTTGTCCAACGCTAACACTTTATAATCCCCATCATTGATGGGGATTATAAAGTGTTACCTGTGTTACCTGTGCAACGTGTTTGGGTAGAACTCACTTTATAAGTTCTGATCCATACATGCTCAGACCTATGACAAAGTGTATTCAGCAGTATTTATTATTATTATATTAGATTAATATATGGTTAACAGCGAGTATTGAACAGAATGAAGTCAAACCAAACGTTGTGTACTCGGTACAAACCCGTGTACTATTACACCTGTAGTAGTATTCTCCAAAATATGACTTCACAGTGTATTGTGTCTGGCTTCATGTTGCTGGAACATTCAGTGTTCAGTAATCAGAGGTACGTATCTCAGCTTCCTGTGTAGAACCAATAAAACTATTATCTCTCTCTTATCTCTGAAGCTTAGAGGAGAAGCAGAACTTCTTTATCAGAGACTTTAACAACTAATCAGTCCATGAAATCATGTTTCTTCAGGTAACAGACACTCTGAACCCAGCAGGAAACCCTGAGGTCTAACTGTGTTTATGGTTCTTATTTCTGACAGCTGACATCACTCCCATCATATAGAGTTTATCTCCTCGTCCCTCCTATCAGAGCTCTTCTCCGGTTGGACGCTGACCCAGTGACTCAGGCTGTGATTGGCTGCTGATAACGCCGTTTTACAGTCAGTCCACGTAGACTTTGACATCTTTTATTGTGTTGTTTTACTTTTACGAGTTAAAGAGGTAATGTTGGCAGCTTTAAGATAACTTGTTAGTAAAACCATTACAGCTGCGTGAGTTCAGTACGTCCCAGCACCACAGGAAACACTTTCTGTTCACTTCTATCAAACATAACTACAGAAACTTGAAAGTTGAAAACTACTCCTGTTAGCACATTGAAGAACGCTGATTTGTTTGAAAGCTTTTTAGTCATGTTTCCTCTGGCGCCATCATCTGGTCAACATTTTAATGTGTCCAATACTTTGGTTTATGACCAAATACCTGCAGAATCAATGACATTCCCTTCAGTACTAAATAATGCTTTACAGAAACGTCCTCACTTTACAGAAACGTCCTCACTTTATAGAAATGTCCTCGCTTTACAGAAACGTCCTCACTTTATAGAAATGCCTTTGATTATAACAACAAAGCTTGTCGATGCTTTTCGGCAGATGAGTGTCCTTGAACGCAACACAATCTCACTCCCAACTTCTCAAATACGAACACAGCAGTTTGTGAAATATGTTTGTCACGAAATTGAATGTATTGATTCATGTACATAGACACGAATGTGATGGTCAGCATGAAAAAAAAAATCATATGTAATCCACGTAATCTTGAACCAGGAAGTATAAAGAGCAGCGAACGCAGCGTAGGGAGGAGGTCGGGGTGGATGGGCGGGTCTAAAAAACACCAGACTTTTACCAGGAGACCACTATGGTGCCCCGTGTGAGGCAAGGAGTCAACGTTGATTTATTTGTCACGTAACTTCCGTACTTAAGTTACAGCACTTCGGTAGTTATTTTAACCCAAACTACCATCTTTTACTTAACCTAACTAAGCAGTTTTATTTTGAAAAGCCTGGTGCGGAAATTGACACGTGTGTCACGTGTTACTGGACATTTGTAGGAAAACGCATTAAAAATACGTTGTTGGAAGTCGTGCTGATCGTCACCAAAAAAAAGGGAAATTCGTGTCTTTGTACACGAATCAAACACATTACATTTTGTGACTATTTCACGAACTGCCGTGAGACTGAGTTGTGAATACCGACGTTTGGTCAGTGGCCCTACGCTTCAAACTATGATGCTCTGTGTCATGGACGCTGTTTTTAGTTTCCACTCGTTACATGCATACTGTAGCGTCTTTTCAATATAAACTTCCAATGTAGGTTTACTTAGTTTTTAAGGTTTACTTGGTTTGGTTTAGGAAAAGATTGAGGTTTGGGTTAAAATAAATACAGACGTTGAGGGACACTGACTTGGTGTTGGTATTTGGCGAGTTGAAAACGTATTGTTCAATACACCAACAAGAAGAGTTTTCCTGCTCTCAACTGAAGTAATACCTAACTTAGATTTAACAAAAGAACAAAGTTGAATGTTCGGTGTTCGGCGTCTACCTGGCAGCAGTTTGCGGCGGGCCATGGCGGCCGCTCGGTGGCTCTCGTACTCCACGAAGGCGAAGCCCCTGTTCTTGGATTTGTCGGCGGCGCTGGGGTACACTATGACGTCCACGACCCCGTCGGTGACCTTCCTCATCTCAGACAGGATCTCCTCGCGCTTCTTGGTTTTGGGAATCCCGCCCACAAACAGACGGCAGTTGTCGACACTGGCGCAGACTCCGAGGAGGCGGCCATTTCTGTAGGACGGAAGAGAAGCACGTGGTCGGACAACACGTCGTACCAACGGGGTCATTTCTAGCGTAAGTCAGCTGATGTCGGGTTGTTGGGATGTTACTAGACGTCTGAAAGATGATCAAAGAACCGAACCCTGACCTGATCTCGTAGTTGTTGAGCTGCTTCATGGCGGCTTTGGCCTCCAGTTTGGTGCCGAAGGTGACGAAGGCGTAACCTCTGTTGTTCCCGTTAAAGTCCATCATCATCCTCACCTCGTAGATCTTACCGAACTGGAGACAGGAAACACAGAATGATGTGGGGACAACATGCTGACTGGTGGGAACAAGACGTTATAATGTAGAACCAACCAGCACCTTCTCACACAGAGGAACCAGCTCGTCTTCAAACAGATCTCTCGGTAGTTTCCCCACGAAGATCTCGCTGCCTCTCTCTGGCGGCGGTCCGTCCCAGCTGGGCGGTGGGCCGCCGTACCGCCGCTGGCCGTTCTCCTGAAACACAAACGCCAAAAATAAATCTATCTGGACCACCTGGACCACCTGGACCACCTGGACCACCTGGACCACCTGGACCACCACCTGGACGACCACCTGGACCACCTGGACCACCTGGACCATCTGGACCACCTGGACCACCTGGACCACCTGGACCACCTGGATGACCACCTGGACCACCTGGACCACCTGGACCACCTGGACCATCTGGACCATCTGGACCATCTGGACCATGTGGACCATCTGGACCACCTGGACCACCTCTCCTAACCACTGGTGCACTTTAAACTTTAAACTTACTTTACACCACATCCCGTATACCATTTTATAGACATTACATCTATTTATTGTACACTACATTTTTTATTGACGGACGATACACCCTACGTCCATTCACTATGTCCATTCACTATGTCCATTCACTATGTCCATTCGCTATGTCCATTCACTATGTCCATTCACTATGTCCATTCACTATGTCCATTCACTATGTCCATTCGCTATGTCCATTCGCTATGTCCATTCGCTATGTCCATTCACTATGTCCATTCACTATGTCCATTCACTATGTCCATTCGCTATGTCCATTCGCTATGTCCATTCGCTATGTCCATTCGCTATGTCCATTCACTACGTCCATTCACTACGTCCATTCACTACGTCCATTCACTACGTCCATTCACTATGTCCATTCACTACGTCCATTCACTACGTCCATTCACTACGTCCATTCACTACGTCCATTCACTATGTCCATTCACTACGTCCATTCACTACGTCCATTCACTATGTCCATTCGCTATGTCCATTCGCTATGTCCATTCGCTATGTCCATTCGCTATGTCCATTCGCTATGTCCATTCACTATGTCCATTCACTATGTCCATTCACTATGTCCATTCGCTATGTCCATTCACTATGTCCATTCGCTATGTCCATTCGCTATGTCCATTCGCTATGTCCATTCACTACGTCCATTCACTATGTCCATTCACTATGTCCATTCGCTATGTCCATTCACTACGTCCATTCACTATGTCCATTCACTATGTCCATTCACTATGTCCATTCACTATGTCCATTCACTACGTCCATTCACTATGTCCATTCACTATGTCCATTCACTATGTATATTCTATATTTCTATTTATTGTTTTATAATCTTTTTGTACCTCTGTATCTGCGCTTTGCTGCTTTGTCAGCTGAATTTCCCCACGGGGATTAGTAAAGGTTCATCTAATCTTATCTTATCTTAAATATAAAAACACACAGTAATGGTTTAAAATCTATGCACCAAAGTTGATTTTCTGGACACTAGCATCTGAACACCACGGTCATGTAGTAAAACGTGTTCTTTATTTAACTAAACCAGGGGTCAGCAACCTTTACTATCAAAAGAGACATTTTAGGCAAAAAAAAGAAAAGAAAAATCTGTCTGGAGCCGAAAAACATGTGATCACTGTGATGAAGGTAACTCAGTTTGTAGTCTCAGTATATAGTATATCAGTCTAATGCAGTGAGGGCCAAAGAGACAATGTACTACGGAGTATTAGGACCACATTGAGGGAAACACATCTGAGATTTAC